>NC_087164.1:21522422-21672422 GCF_035594125.1 Scylla paramamosain
ACATGCCTTTTCCTGTACGTGAATTAGCATCCAAGAAACAAAGAGAGAGAGAGAGAGAGAGAGAGAGAGAGAGAGAGAGAGAGAGAGAGAGAGAGAGAGAGAGAGAGAGAGAGAGAGAGAGAGAGAGAGAGAGAGAGAGAGAGAGAGAGAGAGAGAGAGAGAGAGAGAGAGAGAGAGAGGAAAAAAATAACAATGGCAGAAAACATTCTGCTTCTTTCTTTGTTCAACAGAGGGAAAAAATTTCATGAGTAAAGACTCCCGGCCCTTAACTCTTGCCCCTTTTGGATACATTTTATGGTAAGCAGATATATTCAGCCAAACTGCACTGTATGGCATCATCAATACTGAATACTAATATGGGAAGAGCAGCTCTCTCCAATGGTCAGACAAGATTTCACTCAATAAATGCCAGCAGTGAATGATGTTTGCTTCAGATAGCCCTGATGCTAAATCTTGGAATGATTACTGTAAGTACTGGCTCAGTTAACCAGTCAGTAGCTAGATGCAGATATCCCTATAAGGATGGACATAATAAAGTTTTAAGGGACAGCAGCTAACTGCCTCTGAGGAATAAAGCTCTGAAACATATTGGAACACAACCACAGCAGCCAAGAGATTTACACTGTGGTTATATCACCAACAAATGCTCAATCAGCTGGTTGGGCTGAGACATCTCAATGTCCTAGAACCAAAGCCAGTCATTTCCTAAGGCAGTTGCCACTTTACATTATTGCTAATGACATATAGTATAAACCCACAATGGGGAGGGGGTGCTAAGATTTCTTTATTGTCAATAATAAGTCTCAGATCTCCCTAGATGACCTAACATCTTAAGAACACAACATTACATAGTCACAACAAGACCAGCTGACAAGTTACAGACAACTCTGAGTGCTCCCTAAGACTGCTTTACTCCATCATCACCCTAGTACCTGGGAATCTATGACATGTCTCTATATTCCCTCAGTTAACGTCTCACAAAGGCAACAATAACAAGACATAGGCAAAATGAACCTCCTTATTTCCTCTGTATATCATGTTGCAATGGTAGAACTAAATTTATTTTTGTTTCCCTCTAAGATGTCACCTTGCATTTACAGGAAAAGGCAAGTTTGAATTACAAAAAAAATCAAATGTTTTTATTTGTATTTCTCATGATTAATCTCCAAACCTACTTTCATACAGTCTGTTACCATCTAATTACAAAGGTCATAAAGTGTTTGTGTTAACATCCAGTCAGTACTTCATGCTAATGGTGTGTGCTAATACTAGATTCTACCAAAATGATCACCCAATACACAGCAAAATTTTGGGTCCAATATGGTTGGAACTATCAACCTTTACACACTCTGTTGCATTAATGAAGAGATATTCCAAAGGTATACGAGTATATACTGTGCTTGAATTGTAGGATATCAACAATATGTGTAATCAGAAATTTAACTTCCAGATGAAACAGCTACAGGAGCTTCTGGTTTACAAAAAACAATAATCAGGGATTAGAATTTTACTACTTTCTAATCAAGGATTAGAATTTTACTTTCTACAGTAATATCAAAAATCTTTTAAATTTGGTCCTATCTTTACTCATGGCTAGTTTAACCATACTTAGATGTATGTAGCTGCATGGAACAAAGTTAAAGAAGCTGAACTATACACTATTATGTGTATGTCTTATTTGGCTGGGTAATCATTTTGCTTATCTTTATTTTTTGTTTTTATTTTACCTGGATTCCCTGCTCCAACCAGTATAAAAGTGGCATTACTAATGGTCATAAGGATGGCACAATAGGTATTTTTCACAGCTTTAAAATTTGCTCTTTACTTCAATCCAATATGCTCAATGAAGGTAAACTTGATCAGATATTTCATTGCAGTGCTCTTAATTTCCTGAATGAAATAAATGGCACTGAGCATTTAACCAGCTCACATCATCTATAACATTCTTGTAAAGTACAATAGATGCCACAAAGGAAACATCTGGAGCCAAGTAACTGTCTAAGGGTGACACTACAGAATACTGTGCTTTAGCACTTACATCACAGTCACTGAGGTGCAAAGCACACAGCATCAAGAAAACATCTAAAGCACAAAAAAACGGACAACAAAGTGACGTGGTGCTTTAAAAGATGTAAAATATTGTAGTTATAATTCAATCTACTATCCATTCTTGCAATTACATTTACTTGTTATCTATACTAGATTTTAATTTCACACGCAATGACAAATTAAGGAAGTGTTTTGACTGAGAAAGTTTAGTAACCTGAAGCTAGTAAGGCTTCAATAGGCAAGATGTGAAGACCAAGAAAAGTGTTCAAGACTATATGTGTGTAAGCATAAGAAGGATGGGCTGCAAAGAAGCTTCAAATGTGTGTGGCAAGGAAGTCTTACCTGCACGATCATCAGCATCGTCATCTGGGAATAGATCCACCACTGGGTCATCACTCTTATCTTTCTTCTCCTCCATTGATGATTCTGAGTCCTGCTGATAGAGAGTAGAAAAATGGAATAATGCAAAGTACATATGAAATGCATAGCTGTTAAATGATAGTCATACTTGAATTCATCTAATGTTCCCAGAATAATCATACATAATACAAATCTTCAATTTAGATCTATGTATAAGACTACATAATTCCCCCAACACACATTCACAAACATTCCCTCAAGCATTCTCTCATATCTCAGCCTTTAATTGTCTAGGGAGGAAGGGGACCAATAACGATAATCTATCAACCCATCTTACAACAGGCTGACATCCACTGCAAAGGAAGATAGCTGGGATAGGGCACCACAATGATACACTCACACTCAGGCATGCCAACAAGCATCCTCTCACACTTTAGCCTTTCTACATGGAACCATCTTAGGCATACCAACAAGCATCATCTCACATTTTACCCTTTTGAACATGGAACCACCTTATGAAGTAACCTATGAATGATGGATAATTAATTTAATAATCTCAGCTTAGTGTAGTAGGTTAAGCTACACAATACACATGGCAATTTTATATAATAGACACCATAGTAATACATCTACTAACAGTGAGACAATGACTTCACGTACGTGACAATGAACATGATTTGTTCCAATGCAGCATTCATTATGGCAAATGTGTGTTATGGTCACTGAAGAACCTAAGGAGAGAGAGAGAGAGAGAGAGAGAGAGAGAGAGAGAGAGAGAGAGAGAGAGAGAGAGAGAGAGAGAGAGAGAGAGAGAGAGAGAGAGAGAGAGAGAGAGAGAGAGAGAGAGAGAGAGAGAGAGAGAGAGAGAGAGAGAGAAAGTGGTAGTCAAAGCAGTGTAGTAGTAGTAGTAGTAGTAGTAGTAGTAGTAGTAGTAGTAGTAGTAGTAGTAGTAGTAGTAGTAGTAGTAGTAGTAGTAGTAGTAGTATATGTGACAGCAGCAGCAGCAGCAGCAGCAGCAGCAGCAGCAGCAGCAGCAGCAGCAGCAGCAGCAGCAGTAGTAGTAGTAGTAGTAGTAGTAGTAGTAGTAGTAATAGAATAGAAGAGTAGAAGCAGTATTAGAAAAAACAGAAGCAGCAGTAGTAGCTGCAGCAGTAGGAATAACAGCAGTAGCAGTAGCAGTAATAATAATGGTAGCAGTAGTACTAGCAGCAGAAGTACCAATAATAGCAAGAGGAGAAAGAAATAGTGTAAAACAAAGGAGAACACAGACCTGCACATCAGCATCATATTTCTTGATGGTTGACATAAACTCCAAATGTTTCTTGTCCTCTTCCAATTGGGCCACATGTTGCTCAGATGCCTGCAGCTTCTGTTGAGTGGAGGCCAATTCATCTCGCAGCCAGGCATTCTCCTGACACAATCTTCGCACCTGAGCTCGCAGCTTCTGTTTCTCTGCTTCTACTGTCTGCAGATGTGATGCCAGTGCCAGCATAATCTGTAAAGTTAATTAGTAAAATGAGTAATTATGAACTCAAAACTGGTATTTCATGTAATTTTATAAATCCTTGTTTGCTGGTAAGTGTAAATTATACAACAATCAAATTTTTATTCAACCTGCTGGGCATTCATGGCATATGGCTTACATCTGCAAGGTAAGATGGCATGCTGTCATCATGGAAGTATATCTATGCCTTCATGAAACATCTGATTCCATTCTGCTTCTGCACACCTTACTTCAAATATAAAGTGTTTTTAGACACCATTCAATCTTTCTTAAGGCATTTCTTTTAGCTCTGTCATGCCACTGAATGTTTCTCACCTGTGCTTCAGACAGTCCCAATTCTATCTGATCTAAGGATCTCTGTAAGATGCCAGCCTTTTCAGCAATGACATTAGAGTCTGGAGGGTGGTGAGCTGAAGAAAGGGTCGAGCTGATCCCAGAGAGGATGGAATTGTGTTCATTGCGAAGCGCCTCCAGACCCTGCACCACTGTCCGGGTGTGGGTGGCCACTTCCTCCTGGGTGAGTGCAGTCATCCTGCCGATGTTTTCAATCTTCTTGCTGTGGAAATAAAATCAGTCATCATTAAAAAGGTCAAATAGTAAAGAATCTGGTGACATACATTTATGTAATTCTTTGCATTACTTATTACATCTATGAGATATGGGTATTTACAATATGTTAGTAAATCTAAATCATATATCCCTAGACTGACTTTTGTATGAATTTGGTACACATGAAAAAAAATTCAAGAATCTGCTCTATGCTGTTTTTAAACACAACACTCTGAATGACATTTCAAGAACCACAAAGAATTATGGCACCTGTTTATCATATATATTCCTAGGCACTTATCTGCCTCCTCCTCATGTTCATAAAAAAATATATCCTGTGTGTGTATTAACTAGTTGTATTTACCTAGTTGTGGTTTAAGTGAGAGGAGTAATCTCATAGTATCCTGTCTCTATCTAGTTTGTTCTTAAAACGCACTAACAGTTTCGACATTTATAACATCTCCACTGAGTTCATTCCATTTGTTCACATTTGTGAGGAAAACTATACTTCTTAATGTCTCTTCTACAGTTAACTTTCTTCAACTTCTTATTGTGTCCCCTTGTGTGTGTGTGTGTGTGTGTGTGTGTGTGTGTGTTTATGTGTGTGAGTGTGTGGCACTTATCTGCCTCCTCCTAATGCTCATAAAAAAAATGTATCTTGTGTGTGTGTGTTTGTGTGTGTGTGTGTGTGTGTGTGTGTGTGTGTGTGTGTGTGTGTGTGTGTGTGTGTGTGTGTGTGTGTGTGTGTGTGTGTGTTTGACACTTACCTGCCTCCTCTTCATGCTCATACAAAAAAAAATATATCCTGTGTGTGTGTGTGTGTGTGTGTGTGTGTGTGTGTGTGTGTGTGTGTGTGTGTGTGTGTGTGTGTGTGTGTGTGTGTGTGTGTGTGTGTGTGTGTGTGTGTGTGTGTGTGTGTGTGTGGCACTTATCTGCCTCCTCCTCATGCTTATAAAAAAAAATATCCTGTGTGTGTGTGTGTGTGTGTGTGTGTGTGTGTGTGTGTGTGTGTGTGTGTGTGTGTGTGTGTGTGTGTGTGTGTGTGTGTGTGTGTGTGTGTGTGTGTGTGTGTGACACTTATCTGCCTCCTCCTCATGCTTATAAAAAAAATATCCTGTGTGTGTGTGTGTGTGTGTGTGTGTGTGTGTGTGTGTGTGTGTGTGTGTGTGTGTGTGTGTGTGTGTGTGTGTGTGTGTGAAACTGCACATGCTTGAAGGACCAAATCAAATAAATTATACAGTATTTCTTTATAACTGGTATTTCATGTAATTTTATAAATCCTTGTTTGCTGGTAAGTGTAAATTATACAACAATCAAATTCTTATTCAACCTGCTGGGCATTCATATGATAAAGTAAATTCCTAATCAACTGAAACTTGTGTGGTCCTTGATATGACAGTTATCTTGATCAGCCACTCTATGTCTGAGGCACAGAGATTTCCTTTCCAAACCATTTCCAACCTTAAATTCAAGCACCAAACAGGTGAATGCCAATATTTTTGCAGACATGAAATGCTTCCCTCAGATAAATCTCTTTTTGAATACTGAGGTACCCACACAGAAACCACTCATAACACACCTCTCTGTACTGCACTTGGAAAACTAGTTGCAAAATACTCAACAAAACAAGAATTATGAAAGGTGGATAACAGTACCCCTAGAATTAAATGACATGACTATTGCTGAAGTTTAAAGAAAATCCTAGATCAGTAAATACATTCTGGTCTGTCACAACACCTGATCCAAGTGCTCCTTGCCCTTTGATGCACCTTTCTCCACCACTGCCTTAACATTCAAGGATTTTTTTTGAACATTTAGCAGGCAGACTGATTAACAGACAATCAGACAGACACAGGTGATCAAAATAGAAAATTAGCACTTGAACTTCGACATGGGTATGTTAAAGAAAATAAAAAAAATAAATAAATAGAAAATAATGTCACACAAGTACAAAAGGCAATATACACTTAATTATTGAGCCTGATTTGATGTTAGATGCTTGAAGAATTGTATGAGTGGACACGAGATGGATGGGTGGACTGTGAGTGGATGCGAGATTGGCAGAACGTTTGAGTGGATACAAGAGGTGTGTGGACAGTGAATGGATACAAGAAGTGGATGGGTCTGTGGATTGTGAGTGCAGATGTAAGGGATGGGTAGAATGTGTGAGTGGATCCATGAGCTGGCTGGAGTGAAGTGGGGTGAGGTGGGTGGGGTGAGGTGAGGTGAGGTGGGTGGGTGGTTGAATGGATGAGTGAGTGAGTCAGAGATGAAAACAAAAATTAATTCGTTTTTTATTTATGTCACGGAATGAATTAACCGTAAAAGAAATAATCCAGTCTCTCTCTCTCTCTCTCTCTCTCTCTCTCTCTTAACGTGGCTTACGACTTTACCTGAGGTCGACAAACACCGCAGCCAGGTAGTAAGTACACATTCATTAATTAGGGCGAGAAAAACCGTACAAAAGAAAAGTCACATCACTCGTAACGGCGCTGCATAATTTTTCATCACCTATGTAGTAATCTGTCCCAATTACTGCCGTTTTCGTCATTCTCCGTCTGTGATAGAATAGACTAAAGCGCCAGCACAAATACCTCTCTGTTAGGAACACTTCTGAGAAACCGAGGCACGCAGTTTACATTCCTAGTCACATGCCAGGACTGTACTCTCAAAACGTTTCTGTGGTTTTCCCTCGACAACTTTAAACGGATTAGGGGAGTGGAAATTATTTGGGTTTTCATGGGTGTTATATTGGTTCTATATATGGTTTAATAAGGATTTTGCATATCATTGAAAAAAAAGGCCATTAGAATTCGACTCGTTATCTCTGAGGCCTTTGAAAATTGTTATAATGAGGGAACAAAGCTTTACAAAATATGGGTTCAGGATCTGAAAATGCAAAGGGCGGCACATCACGCAAGTCCTATTTTAGTATGGATTCTGGACACACACACACACACCAAACTGACTACACGTGAATTTCGGGATTTATTAAATACTGCGCAAAAGCATTTCGAAGGGCAACATATAAGAGTGAATTAAACCTGAATGGTCTTGCCAGTCGTGCCGCTCACTGCAAGACAATCTTGTTCCTGTCTATGAGAGCGAACACAATGGATGGTTTTCGCCTGACATCACGATTCCATGACGTCATCCAGGAGGCAGGAAGGACAGCTGGGTTCAAGGCAGCGAGACCATCAACAAGCGTGATGTCATGCGTGCCCGCCACACGCTGCCTCGCCGCAACATCTTGGCCAAAGTATGTAATTTCCGGGCGAATTTTGAGGCCAACACTGAGTCATGTTTCTTAAACGTATGACCTTTTTACGGGGAAAGGCGAAAGAGTATGTTGTGAAATTCAGTAGACTTTTTGGTCATCGAAATGAAAAGATGTTTGCCGATTTTTCTCGCACTTCACAACAACAACAACATAATAATAATAATAATAATAATTATTATTATTATTATATAAACTTGTTGAACATCCACACACAATAACAGAATAACGCAAGAAGACTCTGAAGTCAGACACGCTACAGTAGTGTCTCCACGTCGTGCACGTCAGTTTGTCTTTATCCAGATTATCAAAACTGCACATTTTCTGAAAACTTTAACTTTAGGGACGAGTGTCCTCCAGTAAGTGGCTGTCAAAAGCATTAGTCACATTCCCTTGGTTTCCATGTTTCCTTGTCCAGGGTGTTTAAGATATTTGTTAATAACAGGTTGTTACAATAATTTCAAACAAAAAAATAGACCAGCTATTATTCTGTAAGAAAACAAGTTCAGGTATATTTTCCAGACCCAATTATGGCGACTACTCATGTGACAGCACCACGCACGCCCGTCCCGCCACCTTGGTGTCTCAAGACCCGCAGGCCCACCCCCACCGACACACCCACCATGGATCACACGCACCACCAGGAATCCCACGCTCACAAATACGCACTAAATATATTCCGCCAATATTCTCGTATTCACAACAGGGCACCAATGACGACTGTACCAGGTCACTTCACACCGCCGTACAACTAAAACGTCCTAATTGGAGAGAAAAAAAAAAAAAAAAAAATGCAATTCACGTTAAGGCATCATCATTTGCGATGTTGTGAAAAATAAGATAAATTACAGAAAGAACAATCCCCTCTTTGGGGCTCCTTGGGTCGTCTGTAGCGTCTGTAGGAGAGGAGAAGCGAGATGATAAGGCTGAGACGGCAGGGGGGGCGGGGAGGGGGGCGGGGAACAAGGCGGTGCCGCCCAGAGGTCTGTCTGGCAAGGCTTCAGGCTAGACCACACGGCGCCACACTGCGTCACACCCACCCCCATTAGCCCTTCCTTGCTTGCCCTCCTTCCTTACGTCCTCCGACCTCCTCACACCTAAACAAAGCCACCGCCGCTCCACAGGGACGGTACGGGATGAGGTTAACTGAGCAACATGAGAAGGACCAAGACTGCTGGCTCGGAAGAGGGCAAGGGGACGTGTTCTATAGAAGGTTCCACGCATACCAGTCCCTCCAGACCAGCCTGGCGGGAACATAAAGCAGCCAGATGACGTAACGCGAGGAACGCTTTCATCCTCCAAAAAGAAGTCTTGCAAAAAACTTCATTAATTAACATCACAAGAATTTCTCCCAGCAAGGCTCTTTCATTATTGTATTTAGTTTTGCTGCACCACACCTGCTCTCTTCGTGCCTCCCTTGGCCGTGGAAGACAGAATTTTTTAACTATGCCATGCACGTCGACAACTGGAAAATATGGCTCAAACTAGATAGTGAGCAGACGTTCTCGCGAGCCAGGAGGCCACTCCACGTGTCCATTAGGGAGAGGCAAGGAGACCTCAGCTGGATGGTATTGGAACAATGACGTCACCAGAGACCCTGCGGCGTCAAGGAAGAGAGAGAGAGAGAGAGAGAGAGAGAGAGAGAGAGAGAGAGAGAGAGAGAGAGAGAGAGAGAGAGAGAGAGAGAGAGAGAGAGAGAGAGAGAGAGAGAGAGAGAGAGAGAGAGAGAATTTCCTGCCAATAACACTGACCCACTTTAAGCTCTGGGACTCTTCCAAAAAAAACCACTACTTTTGCCACAAGCTGTATAAAATAAAGCGAATCTCATGGACTTTTATATCGACTGCAGTGAATGCAAAAGGATAAAAGGAAAAAATAGCTCATTTGCGGCCTTCCCCCTCCGTTAATTAGCAAAAAAGCTGAATTTAGTTAACCTACTAATTACGGTGGATGGAAAAACATAGCACGCATCATAACCTCACAACATGACAAGTGATATATAACGTATCATAACCTCACTACATGACAAAAAGTGATATATAACTGAAATATAATTAGTAGTCACGTTATAAGTTGCTAAGTCAATTGGGCGCTTTAAAAGGCAACGCAAATTTAAGGAAAGGAATGATGAGTATTTATAATGTACGTATGTTTTTACACAAGAGACGTCACATGTAGGCCTACTGTCTTTTTGCAACTTCCCTGATGTTTTAATGTTACGGTGTTATACCCTCAAAAAAAAAAAAGGCCAATATTGATCCTTACAGATAAAACATGCAGTAATTATATCTGCATCCACTATAATTATCATACGTCCTTAGAGTCACGTACCATGAAACAGTGGTGTCTAAAAAAAACAAGGCCAATATTGACCCCTAGTGATAATGCATACGGTAATTATACACAGTCACGGTAAATATACGTATAATCATCTTATATCTGCGTCCACTATCATTATCATACGTCTTGAAGTCACCTACCATGAAATAGCAGCATCTGGTCCATCCACAGAAAAAAATAGCAACGTTTATACTCGAAAATCAAGGAGTAAAAACGCGAACAGAAAGAGATGACCAGAGGCGTGCCACAGTAAATCGTCGGGTAATTTTATCAACACACCCAATCGACCAGCGCGGTGACGTCACAGGCTTTATATGCCACTAAGAATACATGTAAGGGAGGAAGGGGAAAGGTGTTGTCAAGGACGGGATGAATGTAGTAGTAGTAGTAGTAGTAGTAGTAGTAGTAGTTGTTAAAAGGGGAGAATGTTGTTTATAAGAGGGAGATAATGCAGTTGTTTTATTGTTAGTGCCGCTTAAAGGAAGGAAGAAATGTTGCTATTGTTGTTGTTTTGCGAGCCTATAGTTGTCCAATTCTTCCGACCAGTTCAGTTCACGGATCAATGCAATACTAGGGCCAAGCAGCCACCGAGACGAACCACCACCACCACCACCATCACCTCAGGACCATAACGGCAGTACCTCAAGATTGTGCCCTTCATGATTTAGTGGCTGCCGTGTACTGTACCTCCTTCACGACTCTTAATTTCCTTGGACTTGACACACCACTAATCAATTTCATTACCAAGGAACATAGTAATTCCATTCATGTACTGCATCTCTAACTCTAACTTCCTTAGGCACACCATTAATCAACTTAATTACTTAAAAAAAACATTGTCAGTAATGTTAAACAAATACGTGGTGGATTTTGGCTTGTACTCTTAGATTAGTTAATGCATATGGCCTTTTTGTTTTATCTATTTATTTATCATCAGAAACACCATCATTATAACCCACTCATAAATATCGTTAACACTCGTCCCAACAAGCCTTGTACGTAGTTTGTGACAAAAACACAAGTGGTATTTATCATTCTATGCTCTCAGATCGATACAGTTGCAGATGCGTGCACATTCTAGCTCCAGAAACGCCAATCATTACAAACAAGTCCTCATGAGAAGCACCATTGCTCAGCATCACGACAAACCCTGAAGATAAAGATGGAGAAGTACGTGGTATTTTTATCCTGTACTCGAAGATCCATGCAGTTATAATCAGGTCATCTTTCAGCGCTGTCCAATCCTGAAGGTGCAGCTAAACCTAATTTCCCAGAATGGTGAAACGGCGATAAACACAAGGTAAGTATTCTGAACCACTTCAGGTTCTCACAGGGACTATTTTTCCCACTGATGATGCATAATCCTTGTAAAGCTATCACTGAAACTATGACACACCCTTGTAAAACCTCAGTAACTTCCACTTGAGCATACTAAAGCTGAGAAAACACGCCAGAATATTTTATGCTTCGTGTAGGTTTCTACAACGCTATCAGCCAAATAAATCAAGGAATCCACTGTACATATCTACATAGTCGTAGTTTCAATCTTCCCCAACCCTATTCGGTCCAATGCCTACAAACGAGGCAGAGCTGTCACATACGTAACCCTCAGACACTCCTACACTACCGAGGCTTCATTCTCAATCGCTCCGGCACTTTGTATCACCTACTCTGAACAGGCTCCAGTGAAAGCTATAACAGTTCTCCATGATTCCAGCAGGGTTTAACAAAGATCCTGCATCACCAATGGGGGAACACGCTCATAAAGAAAAGAAATAATCATCTCAATGGCCTTTAAAATTAGTATACGAGAGGCCACAGCGTTTTAAAATACAGACCTGTTCTAGTTATTGGAAGGTTCCCAACACGCCTGCCTCATCCTGAATCACGTGACGCCCACACAAGGCAATAACGGGTGACGCTAACGACCAGTCTGTACCATAAACTGCAGTGCAATCGTTAATAACAAATTTTTAGCATGGAATACTAACCAGCAAAAGCGGTGGGGCGTCTGGGAAAGGGAACCACAGAATCCTTCCCCTCACAGACTGCCAACTGGATTCAAATATTACGTTCGATACTAAAAAGCCTAAAACTCCACATATTTCTATCTGCTGGCAGCGTTATGGGGATTTTACTGCCATAAACTGAAGTCGGTGGTGTTACTGCATGCATTTTTAGGATTTAGGTTCGGGAAATGAGTGTTTCACCGGCTTTGTTTGCTCGCTACGTGTGTGCGAATAGGAGTGAATGAGTGAGTGAGTGGCTGGCTGAGTGAGTGAGTGGGCGGTTAAGTGTTGGCTGTCAGTTTCAACTATTTCGGTATAAAAGATTTTCGTTCAGTTTGTGAATGAGAAAAAAAAATGTCACTGCAAAAATCATATCTGAAATCGAGACTAACACACACACACACACACACACACACACACAGGTCAGACAGATAGGCAGGCAGGCAGCCAAACAGACAGCCAGACAGACAGACGATCTGGCAGACAGACATCTAACCAGACAGCCAGACACACCAACGAGACATACAGACAGCAACCCTGCCAGCCAGCCATACTGAGCCCCACACACACACACACACACACACACACACACACACGTAAGAAATTCATGACTCTATACCAGGAAGAATAACAATGAGAGAAGCAGCTACGCACCCAATACTATTCATAACATGCAAGACGTCTGCTTAGATGCCTTTCTCCTCACAGACTTTTATCATTATGGCGCCCAGACCATTAGTGTGACAGTATAAGCCATCCTCGCAACGCCTGCCACTGCTATGACGTTACTCTACTGAATAAACATCATGAGTACTTATCGAGCCTTTGGTAATGGTAGTTTGAAATTTTGCTTAAGTAACTCTACACGATTTTTTTTTTTTTTTAGCATAAGATAAAAATTACAATGTTTAAAGTTATATGCATTTTTTTTTTCTTTGTAGGAATTCATCAGTAATGTCTTTTAAAATTAAACTCAAAATCTGCACCGAACAATTCTATCAAACTACAAAAAATGCAACACTTGTTTCTTAGCTTGTATGAATAACGATACTGGACTTCCGTGGGCAAAAAAAAAAGGGCAAAAAAAAAAAAAAAAAAAAAAAAAAAAAAAAAAAAAAAAAAAAAGTAAGTCTTCAGGTCTTAAAACGTATCTACTTCATCACTCTTAATGGTGTCTGTGATATCCTTCTAAAATGCATTCTAAATCTGCACAAATTTTTAGCAAACTTTAAAACATGGTAGTCAAAAAGGTTTAAAAATGATGCCAAAAGCAATAAAATGTCTGAACTACCCCAGCACTCTTTTTTGTTGTTAGTTTTTCCCTCCTATATATACTTCAAACTTCCCCGCAGACGTTTTACTGAACCTGATATTAAAGAATGAAAGGGATGAATCACAAATACCTGGCGTCTATGGCTCAGTTTCAGACAGAAAAACAATATCTGGCAACCACTTCCACCATCACACCCTCATTTTATTCTTTAACTTTTACGGAGCTCCTTGTATAAAGCAATTCATCTATCCACACATTCATTTCAATTTATAAACATGCAACTGAATACGCGTTGTAAAATCAATACATTAGACAACACGCTTATAGTACACAACACAAGTACAGCTACACGTGACAGGCGGGCAGGTCGGGTCGTTGGGGTCAGCTGAGACTGCACTCGCATCAATCAATGGCACAGTACAGTCGAGGCCAGAAGTCGATTTATCAGCAGCACTCACTCCAGTGTTGTAGCTTCTCCCTCACCAGTCCTCTCATCTACTGACAAGTCTCCTTATAAAGCTACACAATTATAGACTAGCGGAGAATCAGACGGGTTAATATTAAGACTCCACTGTTTAAGCTTCTTCCTCACTGGTCCTCTCATCTACTGACAACTATGAAGACCAGCGGATATTCAGACAGGTTAATATTAAGGGAAAGGACAGAACACAGACGAAAAGAGTGTGACAGGTTTTTACACTGTTCCCCAAGACTGTACCGTGCGCATTCCTTTCTTCTCCCACGCACTCCTGTCTGTTTACTCCTGCAGCCAATCCGCAGCTGAGACCAATAAATAAAATATGTGCAAAGACGGTCACATTCATGGCTGGCCAATGTGCTCGAGATCATGTGACTGTCTTCTTGAACGTTCTAACTTTTTTTTTTAACTTGTGCTTTTAACAGGATATACACAGTGGAAGCTATCAGTACATGAACTTTGTTTTCGATTCTACTGATAGTGTGACAAAGATTCTGCATCACTAGTGAGGAAATGTGAATGAGAATGCCATTAGTCCTCTTTGTGGCTTCTGGAAATCGTTCTAAAGAGACAAGAAAGCGCTTCAAAATATGGGTCCTGCTTCAGAAACAAAGCACCATGCAAGCGACACCAAGACTTTAAGGGTCAGATAATCAAGTAATCCATTCCACTTCAAAATCAGCAAGGAAGAATCAGCCTTGTGAGTTTCTACACGACAAGGTTCTTCAGGGAAATGGTTGTTTAAAATCATGGGCCTGAGAGGGATGCCATCAAATCGTCAGAAGGAAGTTCAAAATGTCTTCTTTATGTTAATCTTACGCAACAAGTGGTTTGAAAGCGAGAAATGTTTGGATAACGAGTATTATTTGCATTCCAGTTTTCTTGCGAGATTCTACGAGTTTCACATTGTACTGCTGGTCTTAACCTGAGATCATGAACAGCTCAATGAAACCAGAATCTTAAGCCCTTCCCAAATCACCGCTGCTCGCGCGTTAAAACTGCCTAACTCAGGAAGCACGGGGCAGCCCTTCCCTTCTCTATAGGGTTTCTACGCAGCAGCGGCCTTGATGTTTCCAATGAACAGGCCCACTATGATTAATCTTATTAGGTTCTTTAAGACTTCCTAACTATTCTGCAATTACAGATTTCTAGAATACCAATACCCAGTAACCTCAAACAATGACACAAGTTAGTAATGACCCCAATATGCCAGTGAATCAGAACATCATAATCCCTTTTAAGACTATAGCACCTGCGGGTTAATTTCACGTGTTGTTTTGTTAAATCATCAAAAGTTTTGACATAGATCCATATGTAAAGTGTGAATGGCGACTATTACATGAGTTACCCTACAACGCACAGCATAATAAGAGTGTAATACATCATGAAAAAAAAAAATTATATTGAGCAACGTAAGGTACACTTGAAAGGCTTCACCGTCCCCTCTCACTACCGCAGACACTCCCACAACCGTGAGCAGCGGCTGATACTTGCTGGTGGTGTATTGCCACTCTTAGTCAAGCGTCACGTGGCCATTGTTATGACGTGTGCTGACAGCCTCGTGTTCCTATCAGTGAGTGACCCAATACATTCATTAGTACAAAGGTCAAGGTCACACCAGTACTTACATTCTGTAGGAGTTAATGGCTTTGGACATAGTGGAGCAATGTGACCCAAACCATGGGCGTAGAGGTCTTCCGTGAGGCGTGTGGGATTTTTTTCCTGTTTTGCCTGTATTATATAGGCAATGTGTTCACACCAAGGGATCTGATGCCCTTGTCAGAAGGCCCAGGAAGAGGTTCAGTGATGGCCAGGTATTGATCAAGTCCAACCAAGCTCTCTCTCTCACACACACACAATCAATGACGGTTGATAAGTCCAGACCCGCCACTCCAACACTCCGCCCCTTGCTGCACCACCACTACTCTCACTTAGCATTATCCCTCCTCAGGTAGTGGTGACAGCGACACCCGTCACTGCAATGCTGCTCACCGCCTGTGTTGTTCCCCCGTGAGGGCCATGGGCCTGCTTGCATCAAGCTGCACTACAGCAAACCACCGTGTGGCCCTAGAAACACAACATCCCGCAGGCCGGAAATTCACATGACACTTGGGTCACACCCAGAACAGACGTGTGTACACACAGGTCCTCCACGCACGTCGCCGTGGCCACCGAGACACACAAACAGGACGGACCGAGAAGCCGCGGCTCCGTGCGTACTGGCTCCGCACGCCTGACTGAGGGGCGACGCCCCCGTGGACTATACTGCTATGGCCGGAGGGGGGCGATGAGGAGGAGCAGAAAGGTGGGGGGGGGATGCTACGAAGGCTATGACTCACACGTCCCACCGAAGGGTTCTTTTACATGTCCTTTACACGTATGCTACTGCGATGACAACACAGTCCCAGCCGCCACTGACGTAGTCCATATTGCCTATGCCGCCTTTGTTTCTGACTAGTGGCAACAGATGTTGTCAGCAGTGCTGGCGCCGCCACTAACTAAACCCGAGCAACACGCCAGACAGAAATCAGCTGAAGCCCGGTATGCCCTCCCCCACTCCAAGCCCCTCCCTCTGCCTCAATGGCCTGGGAACAAAAGGAGCCTCCTCTCCCACACACGGCAGGATGATGCACGCATCCAGGACAAGTTTGTCCTGTATTCATACCAAGGGATGGTGTAGAGGCGGCGGCGAGGGGGCTCCTGGAGTGGTGGCGGAGAGGGCGTCGAGGCAGCAGTTTGGGAGCACGGCAGCGATCAATACAGCGGCAGCACCGCCGCAACGACAGCCTCACCCCATCCCCCGCCCCTCCTCAACCTCCACACGTGTCGCCATGACCCTAATGCATCATAACAAACATCTTCATGCGCGCGCGTGCAAACACACAACCACAACCACAAACACACACACACACACACACACACACACACACACACACAGCTACTAATAGTTCCCACTTATGACAAAGCACCGTCACATAATCAAGTAGTCCACTTGGATAATGGGGTAACCGGCCAGCATCGCCCAGGGACAATCGCTCCCACTACCTACGCCCCGCCCTCCCCACCAGCCTCCACCTTCACTAAATCAGTGAATGTCAAGGCCGCGCCCATTCCACTGAACGACCTTCTCCCTCCTCCGCGCCACGCCCCTATTTGCCACCGCGGGCGCTGTGTGTGTGTGTGTGTGTGTGTGTGTGTGTGTGTGTGTGTGTGTGTGTGTGTGTGTGTGTGTGTGTTTTCCCATCTCAGTGTGAGTGAGCATCCCCTGGCTTCAACACAGGCAGTGGCAGGGAGGCCATACGGTGTGCTTACATGAGGCTTTCAATGAGGGTTTGTGCTGCTCCGTGGCATCCCGCTTCACTAGAGATGAGTAACGTCAAGGTTATTTCCAGCCACTATTACATCTGCGGAATCGGAACGTGACGCACTGCACTGTGCTCGCTACGTATGTCATTACCTGCCACTCGGCCACCACCTGCCTGCCTATCCCAGTCTATCCTTTGTCTGTCCGCATGATTTCTTTTTTGCATATTTTTGCGTCTCTCCTGCTAACTTCCTTGTCAGTATGCTTGTGTGTCTATCTGCTTCCTCTCTCTCTCTCTCTCTCTCTCTCTCTCTCTCTCTCTCTCTCTCTCTCTGGGAAGGGGCTCCACGCTGACACGCTTCCCTGGCCATGCAACTCTCAGCGAAATCAATATTTTTTTTCCGACTGAAGTATTCTCAATGACTTCCGCACAGGCGTATTGATCATGCTGTAGAGTAGTCATCTCGTTTCTGTTGATCCGTGGCTGGATGCTTATAACGTAGCTTGATAAAAGAGACGTCTAGGAACTTGAACTGAAGAAAGAGGATGTCAAAATAAAGCGGCGAATGACTGAAATGAACTCGCTTATCACACTGTTCCTGTTAAAAGCTTCAAGTTGTGTATATATATATAAAGGAGAGGGGGGAAGGCATGAATTGGTTGAAAGTAAAGGTGGTGGGTTACTTAGCATCTATTTTCATTCATGGGGGAAAAAAAGGGTTATACCAGGAAGGCGTTTAATAATGGGTGATGGATGAATGGAGTGGGGGTGGCTTACTGAGTATTCACTTGTATTCATGAAAAATAAAGGAAAGTATTCATAAACAAAAAAGACGGAAAGAATGAAAAGTAGTTCAATAGAATGGACTGGCTTATATAGTCTGCCTGGTCTAAGTAAAAAGTTCATAACAAGCTCGTTCCTATGCAGCAGTACAGGTGAACAAGCTTAACTCACTCACCACTACGTACAACTGCCAAACTACTGCAAGTCACCAAGTATTAGGCAAAATAAAGTACCTGCAGATATAATCGTAATGGAAGAATAACTAGATCACTTCTAATCACCCTATTACAAAAACTAAACTGAAAATAAATTTATAAATAGAAAAAAAAATGAAAAAAGTCCTCAATAACTTCACAAAACTCTATAATAATATTCAAAAAGTTAAGTGAAGCCCCAGCACAGGAAGAATTAAGTACGAGTACATCCTCACTCTGACCACTATAAAAATATTAACTAATAAGAAATAAAAAGACAGTGAAGAAATTATACGCCACCTGCCTGCCTGCCCACCTACAAACACCTTTTCTACCAAGAATGCGAATAATTAAACATAACACGCCACATTTCTTGCCACGTCGTGTTTAATACTTTGCATAAAATCTAATCAGCACAAAAGGGAGCGTGACACGGCCATCTTTTTTTTTTTTTCGTTTGTTACTAGATCTGGTTTGGTTATGTTACGTTAGGTTAAGTTATATGAATGGTTAAAGTAAATTCCGAGAAAAAAAGGGTTGAAAAAAAAAATGTGGAAGGAAAGAAGTGTCCTGGAAGAGGGAAAAAATGTCCAGGAGGGGAAAAAATATCAAGGAGGGAAAGAAATGTTCAGAGGAAGGAAAGAAATATCCAAGGTGAGGGAAGGAAATATGACTGAAAGGGAAAGAAATGTATATGGAAGGGGAAAATGTACAGGAGAGAAAGAAGTGTCCAGGAAGGAAGGAAAAAATATTGAGTGGTGGGAAAAGAAATAATAAATAAATAAATACAAACAAGTAATGCAAATGATAACTCTTCGAGGGAGTGTTTACAGAGATAAGCTAACATCATTGACGTCACTATAACCACAGCTGCTATCAAGCACTTGTGATATGGCTGAAGCAAAGAAATACATAACAAAAACCTTAATTTATACGGTGATCAGTCTGCTATTGCGTCTTTTTACCTCTCTCTCTCTCTCTCTCTCTCTCTCTCTCTCTCTCTCTCTCTCTCTCTCTCTCTCTCTCTCTCATGGTTGGGCGATATATGTTCACGCCTCGGTCAGTCTCTAGGGTAATTAAAATGTGAACCGATTTCTGACAAATATCCTCAGTCCTATATTTAGAAGTGATATGCTCTCTCACCACGATTATTTTCAAAGGCTATACAGATGATTAGCTGGGTTCTCAAGATTGTTTTCCCTGTTCATATGTAGAAATATTGCTAATCTGTCACTAGAATCATAAAAAAAATACGCTTTTAAAACCCGTGTCATTTCAACTAGAGCCTTTTGAAAGTACTGAAAGTGTGGCCAGATTTTTTTCAGAGTATGTAGTCAACTCAACATACAGTGAAAATGCAAACTTATTCACGAATATTTCATCAAATCGGCGAAATTATTAAACGTTTCCTGTTAAAAATATGTCGGCACCATGAATAAAACTTCCAAATTTAATCAACATAATAAAATGCTTACATGTTTGCAGTTTCTAGAATACGATTTGATCCCATGAGTATCACACTGGAACATATTGAATCAAATCGGTGCAATAAACGTTTCCAGTGTCATAAATGGGAGTTGAGAGCATAATAAAACACCAAACACTTAATTAAACCCAGTAAAGTGCCCAAATGTTTGCAGTGTCAGTCTATACTCAAATTTCTGCCCTGTGAATCTAGTAATATGTAAA
The DNA here is from genome assembly GCF_035594125.1 of Scylla paramamosain. Taxonomy (NCBI): domain Eukaryota; kingdom Metazoa; phylum Arthropoda; class Malacostraca; order Decapoda; family Portunidae; genus Scylla; species Scylla paramamosain. The sequence goes on from NC_087164.1 coordinate 21,542,233, forward strand.
GTAATGGTGTTTACCAGAGAAAACCCACAACATTGAAAACATGAATACGAGTCAGGAATCATTAACTGAAGGAAACACAAGGATGTATCACAGCCAAACCATTTTCTTTTTTTGAGGGTGGGGGGGGCAAACTAATAATTCTTAAAGACATCACTGTGGTTATTAATCATGTTATTTAGAGGAACATGTGGTACTAGTTTCGCCGTTTTGTCCTTCATCGTCGCCACTAAATTATGCAGGCAGGTGGGTTGTTCATTTCCAAGGGTTAGTAATCAGGATAAGACAAGAAATAATGGGTTCTACCTCAATAAGTTACATTTAATTATCCCTTTCACTGCTATCTGGTTCATCTTTCTTTAATCACTAACCACTCAGATACCTTTTCCTTTTCTACCGCCACCTGCAAACACTGTATTGGCTGGATATTGTGAAATCTACTTTTTTTATGCTTTTCTTTCTTGCATATGCTTATACAAACTCCATGTACTACTTTTAATGATGTGTTGCTGCGTACCACAGTGAGTTAAAAAGGAGATGAAGAAATCTTAAATAGTGGCAGATGACTGGAAAAGACTAGGTAATGAAGATATTAGTGTAGACTCAATAGGGTGATTTAATTGGATAAATTCAAGGGTATGAGTGATGGATATGTATGTTTAATACAAGGCATGCCATGTGAAAGTGTACTGTTTATTTTGTAATGTTATATCAGTACTTAACAGTAGTCAATAAATTATTTATCTACTTATCTGCGTGTGTCTGTGTGTGTGTGTGTGTGTGTGTGTGTGTGTGTGTGTGTGTGTGTGTGTGTGTGTGTGTGTGTGTGTTCTTACCTTCGAGGGGTACAGAAGGGTGACGGTACGGTACAGCTGCGGCAAAATTAGCAATGCACCTGTGGAAGAAAGGAAATCAATATAAGTCTTGAATCCCGTAACAGTAAACATTTCGGGCCGTATTCCCTAAAAGGCTCTGGGCTCCCTTAACGAATACTTACGATGGGTATGAAGATGATTAGCCTTGTTCTCGTTTTCTTTCCATTGCTAAACTGTCACTAATATCTTGAAAACCACAATTATCTTCACTACTGATGATGCAGAATCCTTGTTAAAATAATAGTAAAACCTTGAAAACCCTAGTTACTTCTACTACTGACGAAGCAGATTTCTAACACCTTGAAAACCCCAATTATTTCCCCTAGAGTTTAACATTAGCATCAGGTTTCTGGGTTGCTTGGGTGCCGTTCCCTCCTCGTAGCCTCCCCTCCACCTAAACACACCACCGTTTTCTCTTGCCTTTGTGTATAAGAGAAAACCGGAATAGAAGGGTTTTGTTCACTTACTATTTCATACTCCTTGCTGCAGTCTGTATTCGATGCTGGTATTTCACGGTATCTCATTATACTGCTACTAAAACCATGAGTACTTTAGTTTTCTTCTACGGTAAGTTTCGTTAATGGACGTACTGGAGAAAACACAGCACAGGTTACGGTTAATTCCTTCATTTTCTTGTCAACGCGGATCACACGTGGCAGAATTCCTCACTTGCCAAACCACCACAATGGACTCTCAACACCTCACCGGTAGAATATTAGGACATCATGAAGCTTCTCGCTGCATCACCATCAGAGTCATGTTTCAAAATACTCAAACTGATACACGCTCACTTGCCTACTCACTAACTAATGCGGCAGAGTGTCTGAGCCACCACCTCCACCACCCCCATGCACAGCCAAGATGCCACGCCTCAACCAAGTCCAGTGTAGCGGAGCGGCTCCTCACGTCTACCTAATATCGATCCATCACCCTGTCCACAGTATGCGATGGCCAGGTGGAGAAAAGGATCACACTAGCCGAAGGTGGATCAAGGCTCGTATTCTTAATGCTTTGTTCACTCAAGACTATTTCCAAAGGCTACTGGATTGATAACTTGGATTATCGTGAGTATTTTCCCTATTGTTAAACCATCACTAGAATAATAAGAATACTCTAGGAAACTCCAATACCTTCCACTACAGCCTCCTGAAAGTATTCCGAGACAAATCGCTGTCAAGTTTAATAATACAAGCTATACCGCACCATTAGCTATAATTTGCTGCATCTCCACTAAAACTGTTAAAATTATACAAGTTCACGCCTCTGCGACTAGCCTGCAGGTATGGTACGAACAATGCGCATCCCCACCACCACACCACACCACTGCTCCAACGTGACTCACGACGTAAGCTTGTCAGTGGGAGTAGAGATAAATCTTTCTGCGTGTCACACTATCGTCCACCTGTCATGGTGACGTTCAAAAGAGATAGGGCTGACACAGGTGTGTTATCGCCAGGCAACAACCACCACGTCCCCCTTTACAGTTTACTTCCAAAAAGCACTTATGAAAGAGTTAAAGGACATCTTCCTCGTGACCTATACTTCTTATGGTGGATCCTGTTCTGTATTTATAAACACTAAGCCCAGTCACCATGCCCGATCCCCACGAAACGATCTTTAAAACCATACAGTTGTTATGTGTTATGGTTAAGACAAACCCGTGTTCCTAACATTAAACACACTCTGATGGAGGCTTTGAATGATGCTTTCATGATTCTAGTAATAGCTTACCAAGAATTTTGCACCATAATTAAGAAAAAAAACGCCCGTGAGAACTAAACGACTTATCTGCAACAATTGAAAATAATACTGATCAAAAAAAAAAAGCATTTACGAATACGAGTCACAGAAATGAGAAGCAGACCACTAGTGCATGTACTCTGCCCACAGCTGCGAGGCTCCGCCCACCTCAGTGTTCGTGTCAAAGGCGTATATTTACAAGTTATGTTCTAGATTCCTCAGCAAGTCTTGGAAGAGTGACTTGTAGCAGGGCGGGAACGCGGTGCAATCCTGACTCTTCACCGTCCACCAACTGTGTGTGTGTGTGTGTGTGTGTGTGTGTGTGTGTGTGTGTGTGTGTGTGTGTGTGTGTGTGTGTGTGTGTGTGTGTGTGTGTGTGTGTGTGTACTTTACATATTCATTTAGTTGAGTCGAGCTCGTAATGTCTCTTAATTTTAATACAACAGTATCACATTTCTTTGTGTGGATTCATGAATAGTCTGCACTCTGCACACACTATTTCCTTGTGTGTGTGTGTGTGTGTGTGTGTGTGTGTGTGTGTGTGTGTGTGTGTGTGTGAGTGTGTGTGTGTGTGTGTGTGTGTGTGTGTGTGTGTGTGTGTGTGTGTATTCGACCTGACAAGTATTACTTATCATAGCAACCTCCATAGTAGATTTTACACAGCAATCCCTCCTTGCCTCTCACCACCACGAGGATAAAGGAAAGGAAGAGGAGAAAGAGGAAGTGGCGACTCAGCTTCACCTCACCTTACTCCTTCAACGAATCACCTGCACACACCCGTTGCTCTCATCATGACGTCACTTCCGATGAGCCGCAAGCATCACGAAATTTGTACAGCAAAGTGACCCAACCCACCCTCTGTCTCTCCCACTCACGTTAGGTACAAGATAATTTTAATTTAACTACAATTCTAAGCTAGTTTCTCCCCTTCGCCAACCTGGACAGACAAAGTAAAGTGAAGGCAGTCACGATGCACGGTGTGGATGTGTGGGTGTGTTTGGGGAGGGAGTTGGGGGAGGGGGTGGGGAGGAAGGGAGGGAGGGAAATCAGCCACCAATCCAGAGGCAAGCGTGTCTTCTCATTGTAACGGTACCAGATCTCTCTCTCTCTCTCTCTCTCTCTGTGTGTGTGTGTGTGAATCATACAGTCTGGCCAGAATCTAACTGTCTGTTGTCTGAAACTGAAATCCTTTTGTAATTCTTGTAACTCTCTCTCTCTCTCTCTCTCTCTCTCTCTCTCTCTCTCTCTCTCTCTCTCTCTCTCTCTCACTTCCAGGCCGCCACTATTTACATCACCTAATCATATTTGTGACGGTAAAAGACTGTTTCGCTTAAGGAAGAAAGGCTCAAGCAACGCCGTCTACTGTCCCGCGGGAAAGGCAGACTTCCTTAAGTGTTTTTTACGCTACCTGAGCACCAGCTGTTTCACGCCAAGTTTACCTCAGACAGCCACGCACATTGAGCCAAAACAGCGGTGCCTTCAGTTAGCTTATTTGGGACCCAAGCCGTGAAGGAGGGGTAGTGGAGACTCCGAGGAGACATTTTACTATGGGCCCTATTCTGAAACACCGCGTGGCATCTCCACTACTTTCTAATGGAAGTTACACGGGTTTTTAATAGCGTTTTTATGGTTTTAGTGACAGATTAACAAGATTTCCACATTATTAAAAGGAGACAGTCTTGATAATCCGGATATTCGTGTATGTGGCCTATGAAAATAGTCACAGTGAGAGAGCGAAGCGTTTCTAAATACGGGCCTTCTGAGCTGCTGTGTTAAGTGTACTACAGTAGTTTGAGAGGTTAAGGCTTTTAAAATTATCTCTGTTGGAGGGGCGTAAAGAAAGAAGGCATCTGATGAAGGTATTTCAGTGGTATTAGGGATATTTAACAAGGGTGATTAAAACAAGATCCTTAGGGTTGTTACACTGACAAGGATAAAAAGTGACGGGTTCGAGCTTGATAAATTTATTCAAAAGTGAGATGGCAAGAAACTGGTTTATATATAGTAATGGGTGACTGGAATATGCTCAGAAATCAGGCTGGTAATGCTAAGTCAGTAGGGAGCTTTAAGAACATTACATAAGTGGATACAGCTATGCGTGTCTTAATCAAGGACTGCTACGTGTACTGGCTTACTGGCTTACTGCGGCTTCTCTTGCGAGTTATTGTTATTATGCATCTTCACTGTACAGGTATAGTGGATGAAATGCAGCCATGTTTCCCTGTGGTCACATTTCCCTCTTACAGATTCACTCATGAACACAATTCCTCACTGAAGGTTCCTCCCTTGGACATAATGTGGTAGTGTCATGATAACAAAACTGATAGAACTCATTGTTATTTTTTTATGGTTCACTCGTTAATGGTTCTCTTATGTTAGATTGGATTAGGTAAAGTTAAGGAAAGTGAAGGGGAATATTTGAGAGGAAAGATATCTAGGAAAGGAAGATGGTCACAGGCAAAGAAGTCGAAGATCGGGAGGGATGTTTTGGAGGGAAAACTATTCAGGAAAGTAAAATCCTCACGGGTAAAGAAGTCGAAGGTGTGGAGGGAATGTCTCACAGGGAAAAATGTTCAGTAAAGTAAGATGCTCACGGGCGAATAAGTCAGAGGGAGGAGGAGCGAATATCTGGAGGGGAAAATGACCACGGGGAAATATATCTGGAGAAAAAAGATCCACCAGAGAATAATATAATGTCCAAAGGCGAATATGTCCAGGAGTTGGAACTGGTGGGAGGAAACCTTGTACTGCAACAGACTGCGGATGGTGACCAACGTGATGCAGGGGATGAAGGAGGCCATAGAGTGGGTACTGCAGGAGGCTTAATGCTTCTATCATCCAATCAATCACTACTAAGAACTACACCATGACTAGAACAGAGGCATCTTTTGTAGCAGCAAGTATTCTTAAACGTACTGTTCTTGTTCTCTCAACGGGAATGTTTTCAAAGGCAATACAGGTGATTAATCATGTTCTCGTGTGTGCTATTCCATTAGAGAAGGTAGAAGCTTACTTAAACTAGTACTAGTCATGACAACACTCTTGAAAACTCTACATCTTTCAACGGAATTTGTTAAACAGGCTTGAACACACTGATACGTAATTTCCATCAGTCGTTAGTCGAGATCCGGCGCCGAAATGTTCATGAATACGAACCTAATTTTTTTTTTTTAGCTTTCGTCCTATCTCATTTCTTCTCGGGTCATCTCCAAAACAACTACTCCAAGAGAACAACATATTTTAACCCTTTCAATACTACGGCAACGATATTATATTCCAAAAGGACGTTATCAAGTTAGATTTTTTTTTGTGTTATTATTATCTAGCTATTCATCTAAGACAATTATATCTTATCTACCTTATCACCGCGTGTATGTCCACCTCATATCACACACACAGGAATACAAGGCGGCAATGATGGTCTCTTTTCTATCAATCATAGTCATTTAAATCCAAAAAATTCACCTGCCCTCAAGCCTTAACTCGTTCACTATTATTTGGTACATCTTTCCTTAATTACTAATCACTCTGAGACATCTTTGCTTGTTGTATAGCCACCTCCTATCTTTGAACTGGGTAGAAATTGCAAAATCTATTCTTTTCATCCATGACTTTCTTGTAGATCCTTATTAAGATATGCATTGCTTCTGGTATTTTTAATTGTTTCGTATCGCAGTGAAAGGGTGAAAGTTCAGGAGGTCTCTTGGAACTCACGTAACTTAGCAAATATGAATACAGAAAGGTTATATATACAGTCAGGTAGTCCTTTCACTGCTATGGTTTCTCTGTGAGCTTACTGAAATGCTTTAGCGCAAACTTGGAGTATAATTCTGAAAGGAGTTACCAAGTTGCTGAAACCTTCCAGAGTCTGCAGTGTCACTAAAATCAGAAAGGCCATGCAAGATTACAAATGAAGTAAGGTGTCAATATAAAGGTTATTATCTACCAGTTGAAATATTTAATGAAATTACTAAGAACACCCACGTAAACACTACTCCGTTTACTCTTTAAATGTCAAATTATGTTCGTTTTATCATAATTTAGGGTCAATACGGTTAGGGTAGGATTAAGTTGTGTTAATTATCTATCTATATTTTAGGAAAAGAAAAATAATGAATAAAATATTGGCCAATTTAATTTCGGAGATGTCTTGACATGTAACTTGGCCTAACATAACCCAATGTAAGGGAGACTTAGGGTAAGCTACGTTGTGCTAGTTATTCATGTATATCCTAAGAAAAATAAATAAAACATTAACCAATTTAAAATGGAGTCTTGATAGTGGCACAAAATCTATTTAGTACATGTGACTTAAGCTAACATAATCCAGTTACCATAAGGGAAGGGTTGGGGTGGGCCAAGTTGCATTAGTTACATATTTATCTACACTTTAAAGGAAAAGAAAAATAAATCAATAAAAAAGTTGGCATATTTAACTCCAAAGGCGTCTTGATACTCCTAAAACACCTTTCTATATATAACTTGACTTTACATAACCCAAGGTAAGTATAGCGGAGGTGGATGATCTTCCAGTGATTCCTAACGCCTACAACCAGTCACCCAAGTATCATCAGGGAGGAATATGACCTGAGAAGTGTCGCCTGACCCATTCCCGCGAGCCTCCTAGCAAACTCCGGCGGAACCTCCTGTCACGGTCAATAACCCCTGCTGCCTGCGACCTTTCAGAAGAGCAGAGGCGGCGTTCCTCAAGTGTGACACGTGCCTGACCTATCCACAGCCGACATTTATGACCTACAGAAGCAAGTCCTCTCATGGCTAATCGATGGTTTTACGCATGGCTTCATACTCTTCAGTTTTCATGTTTACGAAAAGGAAAGAAGAAACGGCTGAATTTTTAATGTTTTGTTGCCATTTTTTTCAAGTATTTTGTCTCTGTCTTTTTTTTTTCCTCTCCACTTTATGTTTTATAATCTAATTTGGATGCTAATGGAAAAATGGAGGAAGAAAGAATAGCTTAATACATTACCACAGTCCCCTTTTTTTTTTTAATCCATCCTAATCAAATACCACGTACAACAATCTGCTGACAAGAGTGGTGACAGTTTATCCCGCCAGAGTGCAATGGACTAATGCAAATAATCACAAAACAAGCGTCGCGTTAATAATATGAGAGACTGAATTGTGCAGTGTGAAGTCGGGCAGCTGATGGCAAGCATAAAATTTTAATTGCATATTGATCTTTTTTTATAAAGCTCAGTCAGTTCATGTAAAAGATCGCTATAGTAACTTCTTTTTTCTGATTAAGTAAATTCTACAGCAATACTATTAGCAATAACAATAATGGTTAAACACTTGAAAATAATGAAAGTCTTGTTGGCATTCACTCCATGGAAAGCAGATACTACTACTACTACTAATAATAATAATAATAATAATAACACCATTAACAACTATAATATAAGTAAACATGTACGTATGCACTATCAGAATTTATCACTGAAACACATGTCCTCCTGTACACTACTGATATTTCCCACACCTCCATGACGAACATATTTTGCCTATCAACCTTCACCTCTGCTGCGGTATAAGGAAACTCCCTTCAATACTGACTACATGCATCAGTGTCTTGTGTGAGAAAACACGCCTTGCAACCCTTTACCCTTTTACTTCTATCGCCATGCCTTATCAATATTCGGGGCACTGTTGAAAATTTGCACAAACACACACACACACACACACACACACACACACACACACACACACACACACACACACACACACACACACACACACAACGTAAATTTTGTCATTTATATGAAAAAAAAGGAGTAATATTTAAGACTAGTACAAAAATGTGTCTAGAGTTGTGGGTGACTGTGGAGAGAAAAAAAATGCTGAGAGAGAGAGAGAGAGAGAGAGAGAGAGAGAGAGAGAGAGAGAGAGAGAGAGAGAGAGAGAGAGAGAGAGAGAGAGAGAGAGAGAGAGAGAGAGAGAGAGAATACTAATCACATCTCAAACAATTACCACCCCCAACAAAGTAAACAAGGCCACGCGTCACGTGAAGTCACTCCGGTCGTTCATGAAGCATCACAGGCACCGAACAATACAAGGAAATCAGCAGACAACAAGAAAACGACACACCAAGGCCAGCATCCGCTCAGACGTAATAAATCGACCCACGCGCTCTTCCATCCCACCCGTTCTCCCACCAGCCAGCCGCCTTCCCTCTCCTCACCGTGCCTGCATTCACAAAGCACACAAGACCTTCATTAAAACACACCATCGGGGCTCTTTATGGGTACGAGCATGCATATAAAGACAGTTGCCCCCAATAGAGTTATCAGGAAGTCCAGTGATTTCCAAAAGTTTAAAAATCGAGAAATTAAAGCATGGACTAGTGATTTGAGATGTTTCAGTCTTGGGTGTCATTAATAGGCGTTATTAATGTGTTAAGTGGGTATTTTTCATGGTGCTCTGGGGAATGTTATTGAGGTTTTCAGTGTTGCCATGATTCCAGCGAGTGTATAGCAAGGTTTATGCACGTCAATGGAAACACCCATGAAGACACAACTGCAGCCATCCATGGGTTTTAAAACGACCAAGAAACAACTGGGGATGATATGTAGAGGTATGAGCTAGGTATTAATACATTTTATTTCATTTATCTATTTTACCAGAACATATAACTTATCTGGGCAACCAACCGTATACAGTCATGGTCAGAAGTAGATATATCTGGAGTACAGTACTTCCATTAATTTAAAATCCTCCAATCTACTGACACCCAGTTGCCAGATTTTGCAGGCAGTCAGCGGTCAAACTCAAAGACACACCAAAACACTTAAAGCACAGTAGAAGAGACTACGAATAAACTATTGACCATGACCGTACCTATCACTGAAACACGTGGCGAGGCAAACCGAAGGGACAGTACAAGATGACAACCCTGGACGAACGATACACAGCAACACACAACTAGTAAGGCAGCGAGGCACCACTCAGCACACACAGCCCCACCACCCCGCCTCCGTATATACACCGATGCGAACTTCTGGACCGTTCTTCCCAGCAGACCTCGGGTGAGCCGCCACGCAGATCGATGCCACTGTCTGTGTTCACATTACGTTGGTGAATGCTGCCGTTCTCCCTCTGTGCCTGATACCCCGTGATCCGCTCCACACACACACACACACACACCCACCCAAGGGCAGACATACAAGACCAGCTGTGTTTAGGATCTATAAATGGTTCCCTTTCGACACAGCTAAGTAGCGTAACTGATACCCTCTTTTTCTTCCCCTTGGTACTTTCATACAAGCAAAACACGGGAATAAACTTTAAAATATAATATAGAAAAAAAAATATGGCACAATGACGAGTAATTAACTTCACGGCAATAGTGTAATTTTAAATGAGAGAGAGAGAGAGAGAGAGAGAGAGAGAGAGAGAGAGAGAGAGAGAGAGAGAGAGAGAGAGAGAGAGAGAGAGAGAGAGAGAGAGTGCGCAATCATCGCCAGAGGAGCGGCTATCGAATCTGTACATGAGTGACGTCCATTGACAGAGGGTGATGCGTTGAGAAGCACCATGTCTTTATGAACACCGTCACGGAAAGGCAGCTGGGTTGGGGAATACACGCTCGCTGCCAGTACAGACCCTGATAGAAAGATGGGGTATGAAATTTTGCTGAGCTGGGCACGAATACTTAGGCTGGCGACAGATGGTAGTGAAGAAGCTTTTAGAGAGGTTTTGGCCGTATTCTCAAACGCTTCAGTTTTTGTGAAGGTTACTGGGGATTTCAAGGGTGTTTTCATGATTCTAGTGGTGGTCTAATAAGGATTCTGGTTCATCAATAGAAAAACAGCCACGAGAACTCAACTTATCTCTGTGGTCTTTGAAAATAGTCTTTGTGAGAAGGCAAGGCGTTTCAAAATACGGGCTTTGTTCCACTGAGGGCTGAGCTGATATGATGATGATGATGATGATGAAGATGATGATAATGATGATGATAATGATGATGATGATGCCATGCTTCTTATATTATGTTATGCACTGTGCTCATAAAAATAATCAAGTAAATCTACCAGAATGTGCTTTGATTTAATTTTCGCTTCGCTTATTACATCACTGTCCCTTTCTTCTTACACATGTACTTGTGAAGTATCTAAATCTAACGATCAAATAACAGCTTTACCTAATGCACATACAAATCCTACCCTAGCAATCTCTCCGTGCGCGTGTGATCCCGTAGCCTGACAATAGAAAGAACCTGAGAATATGTATTGAAATTATTAGCACGAAGGATACAAATGCATAGCAAAAAACAGGTACCTACATAAATAAATAGGTCAATACTCCTGAACCCGGGATATTTGTTCTCACCCCTACACACACACACACACACACACTATGGAGGGGAAACGAAGTATGCAATATTGTAAAGAGCAGCCAGCGGAGAGAGAGAGAGAGAGAGAGAGAGAGAGAGAGAGAGAGAGAGAGAGAGAGAGAGAGAGAGAGAGAGAGAGAGAGAGAGAGAGAGAGAGAGAGAGAGAGAGAGAGAGAGAGAGGCTTGCGTCATCCAACATAAAGCAGAACTCCTCGAACAATCTCTAATGAAATCACCACTCATGCACTACCACCACCACCACCACCACCACCACCACCCATCACTACCTGCACCCAATCCTTCAAAATCAAATGAAACGAGAGAGAGAGAGAGAGAGAGAGAGAGAGAGAGAGAGAGAGAGAGAGAGAGAGAGAGAGAGAGAGAGAGAGAGAGAGAGAGAGAGTAACGGAAGCATAAAAAAAATAATAATAATAAAATAAAATGAACCAAAGATTATACTATTTGAAGCTGCGTCTGGATGTCTGTCTGCCCATGAGAGAAACAGACAGGGAGAAACCACATTTGCGTCGCTTTTCTGTACTGCCACTATCGACTACTGCCATCTATGAACAAAACGTGTAATTAGTGAGGAACACCATCATGACAACAAAAGCTTTAATTCCGGTGAACGAACTATAATGGAAAAGTTGTGTTAGGAAACATTTTGAGCTCTAATCAGAACTATTTTCAAGCCAGAGGTAGATGGGTCACGTTTCCATTATTATCCACCCGTTTATTATGCAAAATTAAACTCTCACCAGAATCACGAAAACATCATAAAAAGCTGACACCTTCTATTAAAGCGTGTTAAAACCAAACAAGGTAAAATATTTGAGAAAGAAGTCCCTGTTGTAACGTGTAGGATCAGAATAGTTTACACACACACACACCTCAAACTAGAATATCATGAAGTCGCTATGTACAATAACGATGCCAAGTATTGTATTATAAGGAAGACAACAGACAATTTAACTTTCTCTGGTGTTTCTCATCTAATCAGTGTGGGAATCCCTCCCAGGTGCGATGCGTCACCCTCAGACGGTTAAGTTGTACTAGTTGCGAGTCAGGACCTCTACTCGATCGAAGACACTTAAATATATTAATATTAACTCTACATGGCTTTAATATATCAGGGAACACTAAAGAAAAACCATACTGCAATTCTTACATGCGTTAAATTTACACACAGTCTCCTCTTTGGTGTGCGCTGTCTAGTCTGGGGATCTCCGTTGTAAAAGCTTTAAGCCCTTCACACACTACATTCATTTCCACGTCCACCCTCCGCTACACCGTCAACAAACAAATGCATTTCACTTGGTCTTCTAAGCACATCAGCACTCCCTCGCACTGCAGATTTCTATCAGTATTTTTCCTGCTGCTGCCCTAATCAATTTAGATAAAAAAAAAAGTACACCAAACTGACTGTACCGTTCATTTGCATTTATTTATTACACAAGCCCTTTTCAATCGTTGCAAATAAGTTATTAAAGGATGTCTTTCATTTACCTGCATTAACACTCTTCTACCACAATCAGCCCTTGTTAAATTTTCCATCCCATTAAAGAGCTACTGACTGGCGGTGATGTTCCTCTTAAAAACTAGGGAACAATCTGTTAGAAAATAAAATGAAGGTAACATATTTTGATGCTACTTATAAATCTTAAATACGTGTGTGTGTGTGTGTGTGTGTGTGTGTGTGTGTGTGTGTGTGTGTGTGTGTGTGTGTGTGTGTGTGTGTGTGTGTGTGTGTGTGTGTGTGTAGAAAGGAAAAAAAAAAAAAATAGTATGCACATAGATTTTGTGGACACAGGCTCTTTCACTAAGCTGATATCGAGAATCAAAGTAATGGAAAATTAACAACCGAGAATTCATTGGGAGGAGTCACGAAGTAGAATGAATGTTAATATCAGAAAATGAGGAGGAAATATGTTGCAGTGGAACTAAAATCGACTAAAACAAAAACAAATCACTTAGGAAGTACAGCAGTTGAAAATGAAAGGACCTTAACCAAGAATGTGAATCAGTGCTGAAATCAAAGCAAACTAAATCAGAAAAAAAAAAAAAAAAAAAAAAAAAAGGAAAATTGTGCAACTGCAAAAATACTTATTAATATACTTACCCAAACATAATGTAACAATATAAATAAAAATAATCAATAGGAAAAAAAAAAGCAAGAGCAAGGAAAAAAACTATAAATAACCTGGTAGGAAATGTAATAATAAAAAAAAGACTTCAAAGATTGAGCAGAGATGAATCTTTTTTTTCACTCTTTGGAAATAATGTAATATAATAACCACAAATCAACAAAAAAAATAAACAAAATCACAAATTAAAATGAGACCCATGAGGGAGCCCAACTGGGAAGAAAAAAGGAGACAAATTCACTGAGCAAAAGAAAAATAAGAAAAAGGTAAATTATTTTCTAAAACTAACTCTACAAAACAGTGACATGGTGGAAGTGATAGTGTGAGGTGCAGCAAGTTAAAGAGTATGGGTCAACAGATAATGGTGAGAGAGAGAGAGAGAGAGAGAGAGAGAGAGAGAGAGAGAGAGAGAGAGAGAGAGAGAGAGAGAGAGAGAGAGAGAGAGAGAGAGAGAGAGAGAGAGAGAGAGAGAGAGAGAGATGCAATACATGCTGAAAGGAGAGAAAAATGGGGAATTACCAAAAGGGTAAAGATACGTATTTCTATATAAGGAGGGGATACAATATATATATATATATATATATATATATATATATATATATATATATATATATATATATATATATATATATATATATATATATATATATTATATATATGGTACAAAGGACAAAGTGATGGCAATGATTACCAAAGAAAAAAAATACATACTCTTTCAAAATTATATAAGCTTAAGTGTGTGTTTTTATACCCAAACTAACTATAACTCCATCATAAAAAAAAATAATAATAATAATTAATTAATTAATTAAATCAAAAATACGTTACAGAAACAGTGACAGGGCTAAGTGTGAATGATGTGTGGTGCTTTGTTTGGGCTGTCCCATGTGGGATTGCTGGCCTGCTATACGGAAAGATGATGTTTGCCTATGCATTTACTCAATGTTGATATTGTTACTTCCAAAATCCCAATATTTAAACTCAGGCTCAGCCATCCAACATACTGACTTTACTCACAAATTAAATGCACTCAATGGAATGATTTAAATACCATGAGTTTTTTTTTTTTTTTATCTACCATACTGTTGTGCTCTTCAGGAGTTTACTGCAATATGAAGAATATGAAGAATAAACTCCCTCTATCCCTCTAAGATAAAAACCTTAAATCCTGATGTTTGACACTCACTTTACAAGCATCTGGATGAACTCCTTAAACGAAAACAGTATGAACTTCAGGCACACATATCTTCACATGAAATTCCTTTCATCAGTTTACTGTGATGGAAACCAATTATAATCCAAGAAAGTAGTATTGGGTTATGAACATGTGTTCAAGTTTACCATTTTGGCAGTGAAAAATTCTATGACTGGGTTGTAATTGTAATGCTGGTGCTGAACAACCACACAGTGAATAAAACATGGGTATTTTTGTGTTCAAAGACATTGAAAGAACTGACTACATCTATGTCTACTTTTATCTTCCCTTTCTATAAAAGCCACCTGTTCCTTCAATGGAAGATGTAAGTCTACTTTTACCTTTCGTTTCTATAAAAGCTACCTGTTCCTTCAAAGGAATGGCAGTAGTAGTGACAACACCAGAGTGAAAAAAAAAAGTAATAGTTGATAAGGAAATCTTTCCGCTGTGGAATTAAAACACAAACAGCATGAAGTGAACAAAATGTCTTCCATCTGTTCCTCATAAACAAGTGGTAGCTAAGTGACACCATCCCTATTTGCTCCTCCCAGATATCTAATTTTCTCCTGAAGCTGCTGCAGCTGGCACAATCTGGCTTCTGGCATGACCCAATTCACAACAGCAACAACTACAGGAGGAATGAGATCCTACAAACTATCAAATATTAATGCTCCTGTCTCAAGCATACTGACATACCATACTATGAAGAATTAGCTTTATTTACATGATCTTGCTTTTCCTCATGCACCTTAGCTACCTAATGTGCAAATCACTTAATGCATCTTTCTTCTTCTGACAAATGGACGGAAAATAAACTTTTCCAAGGCACCGTTATCTATTATTCGCTTCTAGTTCCATGAAGTATGATTTCTTAACGTTTAAAGGGGTGATTCTCCTGCTTCAATTTAGTGCAAGTAGCCAAGAAGGGCAGCTTGTTTGTACATTCATGCCTTCTTGCTTACTCTGATGTGCTGGTATCTAAGAATGTGATGTGCTGGTATTTAAGAATTCATGTGTTCCTGGAACTGACTTTAAGGCACCATGGTTTTCTCGGCATTCTTATCATTTTCTGCTTTCAACATTCCTGTACATGGGTGCAAGCACCCAAGCATCATTCACATCAAACTGTTCACCACATCCTATAATCAAGTAAAATAATACATTTCCCATAAAAATTAATGATTAGAAATACTCCTTATTTTTTTTTTAATAATTCTCATCCATACTTAGGGATAAAATATGCAACCAGTACGGAAAAAAAAAAAAAAAGGCAAAACATCATGTGCATCTTTACTGATCTAATATATTATACTGGACTTGGCTAAACTCCATTCTTGCATCCTGATTTCAGCACCCATGAGGGTACCAGCAAGCCAGGTTAAGAAACATATTCAATGAAATAAATACTAGTCACAATACACATGTTAGTGAAAATATAAGATCAAAGAAGCCATTTGTTCAAATAACTGAAAACAGTGCTGTAAAAAAGGCAAAGCACAAGTGAAGTGAAGGCAGTTCACATAAAAATTCAGCCAAAAACCCTACACTAAATAAGAGGCACTTTTTATGTGTACAATGACATTCAATTCAGATTTCTATGTGACAGACACGAATACCAATGAAGCAGCAGCTACTTTCTAAACGTGGTCCATCACAAAAATACATGTTTTTTACTTATTTTTATACAGTAAGAATGATGGACATAAAACCACTTGAAACTCTTCATTTAACCCACTGTTCCACCTTCCCAACAAACCCAGGTAGGCATTCAAAAACCATGACCTCTAGTTCACTCAAAGACAAGGCATAATTTCAGAAGTGAGACCTTTTTAAACAGAGGCCCAGGCTGGCTATCACAGGACAACACACCTATGCTCGAGCACACTCCTTATGAACCATTTGTTGGTTTTACCTTGGAGTGAATCATATCCAATAATACTTGAGGCACCTGTAACTGAATTTTTGGCAATATACTGATGAAATTGCCTAAATCAAATAAGCCCTCCAAAAAATAAAAGGTTGTGGGAGCATCTTCTGTGATTGTCATGAATGTGAATGCATTATTTACAATGGCATTTAGATTTTAAAGGGCAGGTCATATGACAGCTCGCTTTGCCTTTTAAATCCATGTTGTTTGACACCAAAGTCATTTTTTGTTTTTTCTTGAATTTTAGCAGAATTTTTTAGATAATATTCTAGAGACATCTGGCATCCTTCATAGCTGGTGTGAGCCCACACCCTGCCAAAAGCCTAGTTGGTGAATGCATCAGTGTTGATGATTACAGCTCCAGAATATATTTGTGAATCCAGGCTTTGTGTGTCTGACTTCCTTCGGGTATTGCCCCACATGGTCTGAAGAAAGTAAAAAGAGTGGGAACACAATGGCATCATTTGGAGGAAAGAACAAACTGACAGACACTATCATCAACAGCCTCCAACACTACTACCAAATAATCCTGAACAGGAAGGTTAGCACAAGTGCTGCAGAAGTGAGAGCTGAAATATTATCTAACTTCTACTACTGCACATCTACTGATGAAAACCCACAGCATCATTTGTGTGCTCAAGGAGAAGATTCATGGTGTTTTTGTAATAAAAGCATTGCCCAAAAGGAAATACCTGCATCTCATAAGAAAATGAAAATATATTTTCACCTAACACACATCAGCTGAAGGAGATCAAGGCGATTTATGACCAACTCACGACTGACGACTTGCTGACTAAATGTATGAAAGGAATGACTCAAAACCACAATGAACACCTTCACTCACATATATGGAGGATTTGCCGAAAACATCGCAATGTCAACAAAAGGATGATCGACTTCACGGTTGCAACTGATGTCTCCAACTACACTATTGGTCATTTGAAAAGCTGTTTGATTGAATGCCTTAGGACTGAGAACACTGCTGAATTGCACAAGTATCTAGAAGAGAAGAATAAACCCATGGACACACCGTACAAGAGAAAGATGAAGAAGGAGAAGGTTCAACTTCACATGGAATATACTGCCGGCGGCTTCCGACTAGCATGGTGCTGCTAGAAAGAGCTGTTTTTTCTCATATGTAAGTTTTTTGCTCTTCAAATCATAACTGTAGCCTCAGTTTTTCTGCTATTGCTTTCATTTCTTTTATATTGTTTGTTGATCTTTTTTCTTTTAACTATGGAACTGTTTTCTTAAGTGTTTACTAATTATATATTTTATTTTTATCAAATTCCGAAAAAATTACCTAGGCGGCGAAAAAAATTTGTATATTATTTTTTTTCTGGCTTTAAAAATATATGTATGGATAATATAAATTCACCAATGTCTTTTAGAAATTATTACTTTAATCACTGGTATTTTTAAATTGTGTCAATGTTAATTACCTTTGGAGCTTATAGCAAATAAATTATGGGTAAATATGAGAAGGTTTTAACCCCCCCAAATTTTTTTTTTCTTTTCATGTATCATTTCACAAATGTCTACATACATAAGTAGCTACCATAGCTGTCTGCCAGTAAAATTTCATGTAAATTGATGCATTTATCACTAACTTCATGAAAATAAGGGGACAGGTCCTTAACAACATTTTCAGATTAATTTTTAAGTATGTATTTAATGTGTGTAAATGATACCAATGTGATGTCACGTATGATTGTTTGTTATATTCAGCTTCTGCGGTGTTACATGATTCACGCCACAGTAAGATTTTTTCCCCTTCTACAGGAGACCCTTCACAGGGTCTCTAGCAAAAGGCAACAAAATTCTAAAGAGAGAGAGAGAGAGAGAGAGAGAGAGAGAGAGAGAGAGAGAGAGAGAGAGAGAGAGAGAGAGAGAGAGAGAGAGAGAGAGAGAGAGAGAGAGAGAGAGAGAGCAAACACACTTCAAGTGCTAGTTCCTAAAAAGTGCCAAATGGAAAAAGTAAGATGAAAGATGGTAAGCATCTGGAATCCTCCCTCTTGAAAGAGTTCAAGTCAAGAGGATGAAATACAGGATCAAGAAGGGAATTCTAGAGTTTACCACAGATAGTGAAGAGTGGTGGACAGAATGGGGCTGTGCAGCAAGGCCACGGGAAGGGGGGCATGCAGTTAGCAAGATCAGAAGAGCAGTTAGTGTGAAAACAAAGGCAGAAGATAGCAAAAAATGCAATACTGTGGCAATGAGAGAGAGGCTGAAGAGAGCCAGTCTGACAAAAGGAGTTGATAAGTTGAAATGCTTTTGATTCCACCCTGTCTAAAAGTATGGTATGGGTGAAACCATCCCTGCCCCTCCCCCCCCAATACATGCAAAGCATACTCAATACAAGGATGGATAAGGCAACTGTACAGAGTTAGCAGCTGAAGGGGTGAAAAAAAAAGTGGCAGAGATGACTCAGAAGCTGTTTTGGCTAGAGATGAGATGTGAAGTTTCCAGTTTAGATTATAAGTAAAAGACAGACCGAGGGGACAGTTGAGTGTCACTGAAGAAGAGGGATAGTTATCTGGAAGATTGTGTTGAGTTGATAGATGGAGGAATTGAGATTTTGAGGCACTGAACAATACTAAGTTTGCTCTGCCCCAATCAGAAATTTTAGAGAGATCAGAAGTCAAGCATCCTATGGATTCCCTGCATAAGCTGTTTAATTCCTGAAGAGTTGGGCATCTATGGAAAGACTGACATATGGTTCATAAGGGGTGTGTTCGAGCATGCAAGTGTTGCCTCATAAGAGCTAGCAAGAGCCTCCATCTAGAAAAGCCCCACTTCTAAATCTCCAACTCATCCAGGTTGGACTAGAAATTAGGGACTGCACATGTATCTGCCAAGAAAATGGTTACATTTAATTTCAAACAGCTCTTCATTATACATCTCCAACTTCAGTTTCAGCAAAGCATCTTACCTGTTTGGCCAAACAAGTGCTATAAGGGAGAGGTGAAAGATGTTGCAGCATGCATCATGTTACACTTCTGTCTCATTACAAGGCGTGACCACTACCAAAGTAAGGTACATCTATTTCCAGATCTAAAATGCTATACTGTGTACATTGGTTTACATCTGAGTTCTGAGTGACTATGCCTCATAAATTACATATTTTTCTTACTTCCTACTGGTGGACTTTAAGAGGAAGCAAGTAGGAACTTCATTGCCACCACACAACTTGCACATCATCAATTAATTACATGCTAATAAACCAGTGACTACAAGCTGTTTTCAAGCTGACTTTATAAACCCAGATTTTGACTGTGGTTATACATACTGAAGATTAAGCAATTTCTCAGAGAATTATTTCCTAAGAAGATGTTATTTTTCACAAATAAGAATATGAAAGAATTATATGAAAAGTGGTCAAACAGACTGATGGACATAGATGAGAAATGATATTTAGTAAATAGAAGCTACCTTCTGTGGGTTTATTGGCTCCATATGTTCCCAAAAGACCAGAGGGAGAGATATAAGAATATCCCTACACAAAATAATAATTATATCACCATATCTTACCAGTATCTCACTCAGACTTATGTATTTGTCAAAGGTACAGCATGAGGAACACAAAATGCAGATGACTGAAGGCAGCTAGCTGCCCAGCCCCTCCCAGTACTGCCTGTTTTGTGGGAAAACTGCAATAATTATTTCCACTTCCAACACGAAAATAAATAAATAAATAAATAAAACATTAAATAAGTATTACTGCTGTTTAATATTCAGTAACAAGGAAATAGCTATAAAAAAAAAGGGAGTTATGCATAATGCAGCATGACAACCCACACAACTTTCTAAGAATTGACAACACAGAAGTGCGATCTATAATTCACCATCTTACCGCGTCACCTTCCCATATACAGCACGTACAAGGGACCACAGGTTGGAGAGATTTCATATGCTAAGCCGACTATTGGTCAACACAATACATGAAGTGAGCCTTATGACTGACAAGCCAAACCTACGTACCTACAGCAGGTGATTTGGTGTGACGGTGGTGTGGCTACAACAGCTAACTTCCTGAGGCACAACCTTGACAGAAGACCGAGGAGAAGATAATAAATGAAGCAGTGCCTGTATCCCAAGGTAGGTAATATGCTGGATGTGTGCAGTAGAGCGGAGAGGAAGGACTAAGGGCCGTGAAGGGAGGGAGTGACGAGCACCTTCCAGCCCCTCTCCACACGGGTACTCCCTCCTCTTATTTCACTGCTAGATAAGAGTCATTCACACCATAGGCCTTCCTGGGGAGTCCAATCGCAGTCAAAGCATTGCGTGAAGGGACCAGCAGAAAGAACAAGTCCTCGTCCACGGAAGGAAGGAGAGACACACCACGTCACGCCCCCGACACAACACTGAGACCACCTCAATGTCCGACTATACTCTGCATGGGGGGGGGACTCAATACTATTTAAACCCTCTCTCCACGTCCCTGCTGGCGATCAAAGGACGTCACGCACATGTATAGGGAGATGTTCGTAGTCTGAAGGCACAATTTCCTAAATATGAGCGAAAACAACGGTGAAAACCCCATTGATTCGCGACCAGTTATTATCGAATGGACTGCATTGGCAACTCGCTCCCTGCATCAGCTGTCACAGATCGGATTTCTCCTCCGGTATTACTGCGCCAACATAACAAAACGGATTCCTGTCCATACGATGTTTTAGGATAAGAAAAATACTATCAACTGTGACATATGTGAAATTTATGGGAAGGGAGGTAGCGTTCTTATTCCTCGTGCACCTGGCAGGGGAGCGCAAGGTGAGTCATGCGGTGGTGCCACATCTGCCTCTCCTGAGCCTTCGTCACGCCCGTCCGCGTCCGGATGTTCTTCGCACTACCTGACCCAAACCCTAATTAAACTGATTCCAAACATTTCGTGTGATATTGTCTTCTCAACCTGCTTCTATATATTTGATAAATGAAGATGGCAGCTTACAGATAAACTCATGACCACGAGAAGTATCCGAGACGTGGGAAAAAACAAGTTTAGCTTACAGAGCTGTCAAAAATAACGTAATACTGACACTACTAATAAAAAGACAATAAAAGCTACAAAATATAGCAGTGATCTATATACATATGTTAGCTATGAAGAATAGTACAGCAGTGGGCAATATAAATGTTTTCACAACCAAAGGAAAAATCTCTATGCAAGTACCAACAGTGTACAAACAAGTACAAGTTCACTTGATGAAATCATTCCCCTAACTTCAAGATACAGACACCTGTTTTTTGTCTGTTATACGTCCCAATCAACCGAAGCAGGACAGCCATATGGATGTTAACTTACAGATCTTGAATAGTGGAGGATGACATTCTAAAATCTAGAGGATGACATTCTAAAATCTAGAGCCATCTGCCCATTCTCTAAGATCAGATTTTGTTTCTGAAATCATGTAGGTATTGTTAAAAATTAGTACCATACGACGGCCATCTGTCTTAGTATAAATCCTTACCAGATGAGCTTATAATGGCAACAATTACAGCTATCGCCAGTATGTTCCGTCTCTAACACCTGTGCCTAACCTGACCGGATCGCAGGCATAACAATCCCCGCATCTCATAACAGTAATGATAATGATAAGCACCTACTTATGGTGTTGATAATAATTCCTTTGTTGCATACGACTGTGACTACATAGAGTGGTACATAGTGGTGGAGGATGGAATAACAGGAATAAAGGTAAATGCCTGATTAAAAAATAAATATGGTATAAATAGATTGCGCCAGTGTACACGTGACATGTATGTTAATAAAATACAGTGTTTGCTGAATGTTATAAATAAGGCAGAATATACAACTACTAGAATGTGGAAGGAACTGATAAAAGATAGACACTCAATGATTTCAAATGTATGCTGATGATGCCCTTTAAACAGCCAAGAGAAGAGAGAATCTGAAATTCATAGACTGCTGAGGACCACCAGGGACATGTATGTGAGGGCAGGACAGCAAAGCTAATGGACTTTAGGAGAAATGTTAACTGTGGAAAAAGGAGACTATAACTAATGTGCAGTTCCATTATAGAATGAGACCATAGAGGTTTCTGAAAGTTGAAGTATTTAAGAGGTGATAACTCATAACAAGTACTATACCTGTGCATATTGTATGCTTTAGGAAACCAGAATATAAAGCAGCACAGGATACAAAGCTGCTAAAGTTATGTATGCATGGATAAAAATCAGATCTCTAAGATGAAAGGAGAATACAGTACATAAAACAATTATTGTATGAGTACTGTTATTGCCATATTATAAGGTACACTGGTCTGGCATGAACAAAAAAAAATGGAATAGTATGTTGAGAGCAGTAAATGGTGAACCTAATTAATATAGACCACATGGAAAAAATAAATATATAGATCATAGGGGACAGGGATGTCATGAGCAAACAGAAAAGATCCCTCTTTTGATGTGCAAATACATTCAACAGCTCTAAAAATCAAAAGGCTTATTAAATTTAAGTTATTTAATTTGTCAAGGACTAGTTTGGAGCTTGAAGTTGATAACCTGAGCCTCAAAAGGTGTATGAGTGGTTTCTTAAAGTGCTTTCCTTTCCTGAGCCCGGATCTCCCCACTACATGATTACTGCACCAGCAATTCAACTCATAATGGTGGTGGTGATTATACACGTTGAATTTCAAAATATTCAGTGAATAGCAACAAAAAAGAAACTGTACTTACTCTTAGAGTGACGCCATACTCAAATCAACATCTCAGAAGTCGTCAGTCAGTCTGAAATGGATAAAAAACAAAAAGATAAATAAAATGAAGGTAAATAAATAAAATGAAGGATAGAGATATGTTTCTTCTTATAAGCACTGGACTAATTCCCCTCCACAGCAATCCCTTTAGATCATTCCTATCACTATCACCAGGCTTGTAATACAGGAAATATAGCTTCTATCAAGGCTTTCTTTTTTTTTGTAAATATTGTAGAGATCTTACACTTTAAGTGCTCAATTTGCAATATCAATACTTTGTATAACTCAGTAGTTTTATGAAACTGATCTCATAAATAAAATAACTGTTATTTTTGTACATGTTAGTTATTACTGTTCTCACTGCTGACAGCTCAAACAAAAAATAAACAATGGAGACAGGTTAAAAGCATTGACAGAAATCATAACAATGGAGACAACAGTTCTCCTCTTGATCTCCTAACACCCATCTAATTCTCTCTCTTTGAATTCTGACAAATGCCTTATCCAAATCAGCAAAAACCACAAATGGCTCTTTCTTCTTCTCTACACAACTCTCCACTCTCTTTAGTAGATGGTGACTTTAAAACTATCTCTCCATTATGTTAGCAATTCCTGTGTCCTGCACCTGCCTAATGACACTTACTATTCCTACAATATCACTGTTTCAGCTATCATCAGCATCAGCCTGACCCCAATGGTCAGGGTGCCTAAAATGAACTAAACGTAACTTATAAGCAAGTAATTCAATAAGAAGTTTAATATACTTTTTTCTGTGGAAATGTGATGATAAAAAAAAGAAAGAAAAATCCTGACATATCCAAATCAACATAGAAAATAATAACTTTAAAATCACACAAAGAAAATAGTGTTCTTATGCATACTCTCTCTCTCTCTCTCTCTCTCTCTCTCTCTCTCTCTCTCTCTCTCTCTCTCTCTCTCTCTCTCTCATGTTTACATACAGATTATACATGGCTCTCCATGGTACTTGATCTTTGGCAGCTTCCCTATCCAAGGCCCAAAAGTCTAAGGCCATTTTGTATGATACTGTACAAAGTCTTTTTCACTAGTTTTTCACAACTCAACATTCAGACCTCTTACTTTTTTCATTCATCATCTCACATATCTTCCACATGCCTAAATCGTTAACCAATGTATATTTCAATCCATCACTAATACATTCAAGTCCCAAACTTTTCAGCTTCCTATTTACAATCCTCATTTCACAAGGCCTACCATTCACATCCATTGCCCAGGTTACAATAATTAAATCCAATACTCTAACAAAAATTACACATGAATAACCTTAAGTTGTACTTGAAAAAAATTATGTATTAACAAAGGAGAATCTCTTTAAAGAACTGTATCCAAACCCAATGGGTACTCATGCCACCTTAAAAAAAAAAAAAAAAAAAAAAAATAAAAAAATAAAAAAAAAAAAAAATACATGCCTCCAACCTTAACTGGAAGTAATACCTAGATGAAATCTCTAATTTGAGGCACAAGTCTTTAGCTTACAGTACCTTATCATCTTTCAATCATCTTAATCAATCTAATGTAGGATTTGTAACTGAGAAATTATGGCACATTATAGTTTTTATAATATTTGTATATCCTTGGGCCTGAAAATAGTACATCAAAGCTAGTAGAGGCTGCATACCTCTAAATAACTTTATGTGCTAGATCTATCTACACTCATCTGGTGTTTGGTTGTTCAATAGGTGGCATGGGGGGTGTAGAAAGTACTGTACAGTGGAACATCGGTTCTCAAACTTAATTTGTTCCTGAATGCAGTTCAAGATCTGAAATGTTTAAAAACCGAAACTATTTTGCCCATAGGAATCAATGTAAAATGGATTAATCCGCTTCCAGACACCAGTCTACACTGTCTTAGTGGCTTATGACAGATGCTCCCACAGCCAAGATGGCTGCTCTGCAATATCTCCAGCTCACAATTATTTATCCAGAAAGTATGTTCTGAATGAACTTAGTGACACAGAACTCATCAGAAGATATTATTTAGACTGATCTAGTGAGGGATGACTTATAGAGGGATACAGAGAGGAGCAACTCACTTCCTGCCAAAATGAAGGTGACCATAACACTTAGACATCTTGCTGCTGGGAAAAGCTACTGGTAAAATGCAGTTGTACAGTAGTGATGGCATTGGGGGTCATTGAGAGAACCACAGGTGGCTCAGAATTACTCCTGAGTGCCGAAAACTGTTTGTTTACATAGAGGATTTTCAAAAAGGTCTTATTTACTGTATTTCAAAGATTGAATCACTGTCTTACACTCTATCTCTTCTCCAAATATATAAAAATTAAGTAGATATTTACAGAAAGTATAAATTAGTAATAAACAGCAGCTTTTGCTATGTCTTTTAATGTCTGAAATCAAGCAACTTTATTCTAGAACCAAATTATGGTACTGTAACCAATGGAATAATGAGTTCAAAATTTTGTTTGAAAAATGATTTGTCCGAAAAGGGAGGTGTTCGGTAACTTAGGTTTCCTCTAGCTTGTTTTCCATTTCTTTACTTCACTATCTATTAAAATTTAATGTTGTTGGCTCACTTTGTATATACTTTCCTTTGTATTGTGTTATAATTTAATATTCTGTATCAGTTTGCTAATGAAAAACACAAAATCCAAGCTAAAACAAAGAAAGGTATTGTACTTTGATCTGTGAATGAAGTCAGTCACCACCTCAAGCTAGATGTGTTTAGTTCTTCCTCTGCCTGGTTGTTTCTCTTTTTTCAAGAAACTGTCAGGTGATATGCAAGGTCTCATGAAAACTGTTTTAAATTCTAATGGTATTGGTGTTGCAATGGTTGACCTACTCAGCTTGCTACCAAGAGGTGTCTATTTGAACCTTGGGTTGGGCAGAAATAAAAATGGATGCATTCTTTCACACTGCAGCCCTTGTCCACTGTGCACTGAAAAGATACAAGATGAAAACTGAGGAGTTGTGATGCCTTTCTAGGGGGAGAAGAAGGTGTGTGTGTGTGTGTGTGTGTGTGTGTGTGTGTGTGTGTGTGTGTGTGTGTGTGTGTGTGTGTGTGTGTGTGTGTGTGTGTGTGTGTGCGCGTGCGTGTGAGAGAGAGAGAGAGAGAGAGAGAGAGAGAGAGAGAGAGAGAGAGAGAGAGAGAGAGAGAGAGAGAGAGAGAGAGAGAGAGAGAGAGAGAGAGAGAGAGAGAGAGAGAGAGTGTGTGTGTGTGTGTGTGTGTGTGTGTGTGTGTGTGTGTGTGTGTGTGTGTGTGTGTGTGTGTGTGTGTGTGTGTGTGTGTGTGTGTGTGTGTGTGTGTGTGTGTGTGTGTGTGTGTGTGTGTGTACTTTCTCTAACAGTTCAGAAATTATCCTGCCAAACTCTGCCAGGTAAACAAAGTAAGATAAAAAGAAAACATAAATATAAATAAATAAAATACAAAAGTAAAGAAAATGTTCATTTTCTAATGTGACAGAAATTGAAGTGTTTTATTCAAACCTCTTTCCTAGCAGTGTTAGAGTTAAGAGCAGGGAGTGTTATAAGAGAGTAAATACTCACAGTAAAAATCATTAAATTCTTAAATGGCAAGACTCAACGTTAATGTACAGTTTATGGTGAATAAAATTGTCTTCACCTGCTAATTTCAAAGCAGCAACCTCCTTCCACAGAGAAGCCATCACATCATGATTATGGTGGCTACAGTCATAATGCAGCAAAGTGCTCTTAACCCTTTCACTGTGATACAAAATACTTAACAGCACCAGAAGTAATGCATGAAATCTATAAACATCTACAAGAAAAAAGGAGATTAAAAAGTAAAGATTTTGCAATTTCTACCCAGTTTTGAGATTGTAGAACAAGTAAAGATATGTCACAGTGATTAGCAATTAAGGAAAGATGCACCAAATAACAGTCAAAGTGTTAAGATAAGTTTATTACAAACTCCATTAAATAATGTTCAAATCACAGCAGACTCACTATGACATGTAAAAAATAAACCCCAGTAAAAGAATAAACAAAATGGAACTTGGCGTGACGAAAGTACTAGACTCTTCCGGTGTGAATGGTTTATGCAAAGATCCATACGTTTAACTTTTAACTGTGAGGCTATTCAAAACAAATTATAAACTGTCTTGCCTTGACTTGTTTGGTGTATATGCAGCCTAAAACTTGCAGTGAGGAGTTGGGATTTAGTCACAAAGCAACACAGTCCTACAGTAAAGAATGACGCACTCTTTAATGACACAAACTATTAATCCTTACTTACTGGTGCACCTTCTCTGACTTGTGGATTGGCATGTTGTGATTCCTGCTTTAAAGGGGAACCCATCCTGATAAGGGGGTTAAATTGACATGATGATCCACCAAGAAAACCATCATATATCAATAATCTGCCAAGGTAAAAGCAAAATAATACTACCACCAACATACACTCAATAAAATTATTCTGGGAACAAAAAAAAAAATGTCTTGTAAGAGAATATAATTTTTTTTAGTGCAGAACATCAATAATCTGGCCACGTTTTCCACATATCTGGTACCTTCATGATCTGCTGTACATTTTGGAGACCTTAAAGTAACACATCCACACATAACTTTAATTCTGGATGATAATAAAATAGCATTAGCATTTTCACCAGAGTATTTAGTTAAGTTAGGTTTGGATTCATTCATTTCATTGATTTCACTGCTGATTCCTTCATTATGTAAATCACGATATGGAAAAGTGTCAAATTTCTGCACATTTTTACCAAGAAATAAATAGCCATTGTCTGGAAATCAGTAGGTTTAGATTCCACAAACACTTTATTCATCTATTTTTTTCTTAATATTCCATGCATCTGGTACATTATGATCACCAAGCATCTTTTTTTTTTTTTTTTTTTTTTGGGGGGGGTGTTCAAGTATGGGATGGGGCTTTCCTAAAACTAAGCAAAGTGACAAGTGCCTCAACCATTTCCGACCAGCAGACCTCAAGCAAAACAAGACTCGTGACTTGCACATGACGTCAGGCACATGTCTTCTTCCTGTTCATTACTCCCACTGACAGATTCATACTTCAAAGACTAGAAAAAAAAAAAATCAATAAATAAAATAAAACAATTCCTTAAAATATCAAATCCCTATACTTGTCACAGAACACACACACACACACACACACACACGATGAGGATGTGCAGAAATATTTTTTTTCCAAATAGCGATAGATCAATGGAATACATTACCTGAGACAACAGTGTATGAGCAAACTGCATACACGAAGCCATATATAAGAAAACATGATGATCTGCATTAGAAAAAAATATGACATTACAAGCCGAATCAATCCTGAAATATGAAATACATAAATATACTAGTATTATATTATTCTTTGATCTGAGCCCCTTCAGCACTACCTAGTTGTCCTATTTAAGGTTTCAGAAGAGTACAGATATGCTCACCCTTCAGTAATGGGTCTATCAGCTGCTTGTACCACACGTTCAATACCACAGTAACCCTCCTCCCCGCCTCCACTCTCACTGAGTTCTCCCTCCACTCTTCCTCCTCTTCTTGTGACCTGTCTTTTATATTCACTTTGTTTGGTCCTTCCACTTTTCCTTCTTTCATTCATTTTTTTTCTTCCTCTACTGTATATGTGGCGTTATTTTGAGTTATGTATAGGTAATTAATTTCATATTCCTTTTACTCGTATCTTTTCCATTATCTCACTTCCTCTTTTTTAACCTTTCCTCTGTTCCGAAATACAATGCTTTATTACTAACTGTTTCTACTCATCCCTTCTCCTACTTTTAATCCTTAGCACACAAATACAATCCTGAAATTAAGATGAAGAAAAAAAAGAAAGGGAAAACATCTCTTGCTTTTATACTCTCATGCTTTCAAACATCAAGGAGCAGAATGGCAACAGTGCTCTGGCGGGCTTTTTGAAATGTAACTTGTCTGATAGTTTCCTCTCTCCTCTCTATCTTTTCCTTTTAATTTCGGACATGGAAATAGTAAGTTGTAATCAAGATGAAGAAACGAAAAGAAAGAGAGAAAAAAAAAAGGGGGGGTTGCACCAATGCTTTGTCAGGCCTTATGAAGTGTAGCTAGTCTGGTATTCTTTTTTCATATTCTACTTTTCATTCCCAACATAAAAATCGGAAACCATAATCAAAATTAAGTTAAGAAGAAAGGGAAAGAAAAAGTATGCTTGAGCAGAATGGTAACAATAATATGGCACTTATTATGATTAACTGCAGATTTGTGGATGGAATTTCATTACAAAATTCTATTCCAGAACAAACTTTCAAATGCAGTAACTGACAACACCTGAAGTCAATGCAGCCATCAGCAACTATCATGATCTCACAGGAGATGTAACAAGATGAGACCTTTACATTCCTGTGAAAAAAAAAAAAAAACTCATTTGTGGACTGTCTTGGGTATAATGAAAGTAAGATAACTAAAACAAATAATTTTACTGGTACATATGTACATATACAGGCATATTTACACTGTAGAAACTATAATTAATCAAGGTTCCGAAAAAATCCAGCTGGAGGAAACTTCAAGAGGAAGTCCTTCACAACAGCTGGATAAAAGGCCAAGAACTTGAATTTCTCTCCCATCTGCTTAGGTTCTGTCAACATCCTGAAGCCAGAAATGAGATTCTTCTTTTCCTCAGGTTTGCACTGCTTCATTAGGTTCTGAAAACATTAACAAGTTCAGTTACAAACTTAAAAATGGTTTGCTAAATACCTATTCCACAAAAAAATGTATTGTGGTTATATACATAAGAAATGTACTGCTTGTATACTCGTAGATCTAAAGAATTCAGAGAACATGCCATCTAAACAACAATTTTGAAAATCTGGAATCTTCCAGGTGTGAGTCTGGCCATTAATGAAAACAATGTGTCTATAGATACAAGTTAAGAATGCTTTATCCAGAATTCTTAAAGGTAGGAATTTAGAAAAAATATTTATAATGTATCAACATCTTGAAACAAAATCAGTGCAATAATATCACAAAAAAAATATTATTTAATATTTTTCAGATAATATCACCAGAATTGTCAGACATGCAATACTTTTACTTCAGAATGGAGTGTAACTCCATCAAAAAACAGAAGTGTCTGTAAGCTTTCAAAAGGAAGAAATGTCTGTAAGCTTATTTCATAATCCAGAAAATCCACAACCAGGAACAGTTCTGGTTGCAAGCACTCCAGATAGAGGATTTTCAGCCTGAATATAAATCATGGTGGAGCATTTTTCCACTCCTCCAAAAAATCTACATTTATATTTCTATATACCTAAATCTTTGATACATCATCCCATTTTGACAATTTTCTACAAGAGTGTGGCTATGACTGAAAAATCATTTTTCCCTACTCCAGCAGCTTCCAGTAAAAGCCTTGCTTCTCCCTCAAGTTACACATATACGAGTATACACACAGTGGGCAAATAAAAGAAAATGATGACAATGATGCCTGTACCAAATATCCAAAACTAAGTAAGTAAATATATGACACAAAACTTACATGAAGTCTTGTTTCCATCCCCATATTGATCAAGAAAGAAGACTGAGTCACAGGGCCAAAGGTGACCAGCTTCTCCTTTACTTGCTTCTTTAGAAAATCAAAATCTACATCTGCTGTCAGGTCTGCTGTGCCTGGCTCACTCAAGGGATCATGCTGCTTGTGATTCTTAAAGGCCTGGGGAGATACAATACATCATTTTCATAATCCTCAAACCTGCCTGTGAGAGTATCCCATCTATGGTATGTGCATACAAAAAAGTTGAGGATATGTATATGTGGTAAGAAACCTGTACATTGATAAAGAACAAAAATCTTATATCTGCTGCAAATGCAAAAACATGGGCTGGACTGAGGTGATGTTAAACCGTGTATACTCATTATGCTAGTGCCCAGGAGGGCACTTGTCCTTTGCTCAGCATGTAGGAAGAATATGGGTGATAAATTTATCCTCTGTATTATGTGTGATGACCAGCCCCCCCAAAAAATTATGCAATTGTACAATGGTTGGTGCAACATAACCAGTTCCACCTAATATGTGTGGTAGGAACTAAACATTAGAGTCAAGGACAGACGCAATGATAATGGAAATGAGTTGTAGCAATATCAATTATACATTTTTTTTGCCCATGTGATGTGATTAGTGCTTGAGATGGCACAGGAGGATGGAATGAGTGAAAAGTGATGACAAGTGGCAAAAGCTAAATCTTGCAAACTTGGCACCTCTCTCTGATTAAAAATAGAAATGAGTTTTTTCCATTCATATCTCAGTAAACAATTATTTGCAGGCAACTCAAGATCACTGAGAAAATATCTCTGAATGCTCCTTAATGATCAGTAACTCAGTAGGATGGTACTATATAGTTTCTTTTGAATGACAAGCTATTATAGAAACCAAGGCATTCAGCTGTCAATTTAGTATGTAAAGTCTATTCTTGCTACATTTTCTTGGCCTTCCCAATTAATATGAATCAGTTGGAGTTGTAGAGATGTTCCTGATATTTTTTTAAAATTAACATTCAACACTGACTCACTCCTGTCTCCTTGGTGACACTCTACTCAAAACCCTGCCTTGCATAAAATGTGAATATTACATGTTGTCATCTGAGTCACATGAGGGTTCATTATGTATCTTCATAGTCAACCTTAGTTATCTCAGAATTCTGTTGTTTCATGCATAATACATTCATTGCATCATCACACACTGACTCATGGAGCAGGATGACTTTAAAATATGATGATGTAAGTGAGCAGTTATCAATGGTGGCAAAATAATTTTAAAATAAAGCAGCACAAATGAAATGAGACTCAGGAAATGCAGTGGCCTGAGAAATTTGGCACTTGAACTGCTCTAACACAGCTTTTGGCTCTCACTGTGGACACCAAACTATGTCACATTGTTGCCAGATGCTGTAGGTGTGCCTATAATTTTTTTAATAAAAAATTATACCTTCAGATTATCCCTACTGGCCGCTTCCTAAGTATTATAAGCCACATGATTATCAATCTTCCTTTCAGTGTTGCCTCTCCATGCTTTTTATACTTTCTTATTTCTGACTAATCAAAAAGGAATAAGAAGGAATAATTTGCCTCTAACATATGAAAGCATTACAAACCCTGAAGGTATCCGTGTCCACGCCATTGTGTCCATAGTCTATGATGAGAGCAATTCCTCCATCTTCTTCAATTCTGGAGGCGAGTTCCTTACACAAAACAGCTGCCTCAGGGCTCACCTCGATGCACTCTCTTGTGTCTTCTGGCTTTAACAAAAGGAAAAAGAATATGGAAATAAATTCAATTGTACACTATTTGATACATTACAATAATACGTTCTAAGTAATGAAATTCCAAGAACTACATACTATAAAGCATACTTCCAGGTCTTCCTTTGATTTCCCTCATAAAGTCCTCAGACAATAAGATGGACATAATAAACATAATATTGCTTTCACTTTACTAAACCAAGAAAAGTCCCTTGGTCTATGTATATTTTCTTTCCTTCTATTGTCCTCATACTGTTTTCTTTTCCACATTGGCTGATAACTTGCCCTGTTACTTCTACAAGACTTGGAAAATTTCATAACTTAGATTTTTAATACATTGTTGAAAGAGTGTATAAGTACTGCATCCCTAGACCAACCTCTGTGAAAATTTTTGTGGCAGGAGTGGGATTGTTGGACAAGACATATCGAAGATGGTGAGGTCCATCCCCCTCGTCCATGTCGATCAGGATCTCCCTCCATCCTTCTTTTGTTCTGTGCAGTTTGTGGATCGGTAAAACATCAAAGAATTCATGAGCCAGGTAGATAGTGAATGCTTTTGGAACCAAGCTGAGATGGCGATACCAAAAGACCGGTGAACCAGTGCTTGTTGTGCTGGTTTTGTAATACAGCTCATCTTGACACTGTTCTGGACACAAGTCATTGTAAAATTATTGCAGTAATTATAAAGACACACAATAAATATAAATAAATAAAAATGTACAATAAATCTCACAATAAAAGGGAATTTATTGATTTAGTGTATACAAATACTCTTAAATTTAAAAGGATAAGGAAATTCACACATTTAAACTATTCACTGCTACATGTTGTATTACTTGGTGTTTTTCGTGATACAATAATTTCTTCCCAAAATGAAATAATCATACATCACAAAATTCACTACCCTAGAAATGGACAACGAGTTATTATTCATGAAACAAACTCACCTTTGTTTGAGGACACACCATTACACAACTTCTTTTCTTGTTTCACACTTAACTCTTCAGACACCTCTATAAGCTGCACACTCAGGTTATTGCCGTACAGCCCAAAGTTTTTTAACACCTGAAAGTATAAATACACTGAGAAATTAACTGAAATTATAAGAAAATTGAGTAATTATACTTATGTCTTGATTCTGGCACACTGGCCACCCCAACCTCCTATATGTGCCTTTCCAGAGTATCTTATCATGCTCATCTGCCATCAGTGCTGGTATACAAGCTCACTTATGAGGAGGGAAGGAATTCATAAAAAAAGTTGGCCAATGAGCTATGATAATTTCTAAGAAAGATTCCAAAAACTATTAATAGGTAACATACATAAAATAATTGATTCTGAGAAAAATACAAATAGATTGACTGACACTGCACTAACAGACAACTTTCAGTGTAATGCCTGGCTGAATGGATAAATAATAGAAAGAAAGGTGCACTTAAGTATATTGATTTGATTATGCTCAAACATGACAGGAAGTAAGGAGCTTTACAGTGCCAAATGGCATAGAAATTAAACATGGAGGTAAAACAATAAACAAATAAATAATTCATTCATTCATTTACCAAATATAAGAAATGCCCCATGGAATGATAACCCACCACTGCATTCTTATTCCTCCAGTGAGATGATGCTTGACTTCTTGTCTCCGCTAACCCTCTTTAAGGAAGATATCTGCATGATATAGGTATAGATGGATATTTTCTATCATTTAAAAGGATGAAAAATCTCACCACAAGTACATCATGCATGAGGGTTCCCCTTCCAGGCCCAAACTCTACCAACTGCAGTGGTTGAGGGGAGCCCAACTTGTACCACTCACTTATGATCCATATAGCCACCATCTGAAAGTTGTATGGGAATCAAATTATAAGCTGTTTTCTGTATTTCAGTAGACATAATTTAAATGAGCAAGAATAATTCAAAACAAAGAAACAATTACTCCTATCAATTATAATCAGTATGTATATATCAAGAGTACCATCAACTATTGTATTATCTACTCCATTCAAATTTACTACTTAGCCAGCACATACACTAGCATGCATCTAATCACCACCCAAAACAACCATCAACTTATTTGTCACTGGAACCATCATTTCCTAGCAAGGAGCCAAATTTACAATGCCTGTGCCTCACCTACACACAAAATCTGTTCAAGTTTCTTGGCCTTCCGTCATTAACTACATATCCTCAAATAACCATCACCATTAATTTCCAATCACACACCATCCAGTCTTACTGACAACTCTCCTCCTAATCGTGGGACAATAAAATATATCCTTGAGCTCCTGAGTTCCATTAATACCTCATACTTCACCTGTTTAAGCGTCAATTACCAATATAATAATAAGAAAATATGAAAAAATAAATAAATAAATAAATAAATAAATAAATAAATATATAAATAAATAAATAAAAAATAAAATAAAATAAAATAAAATAAAATAAATAAATAGATAAAATAAAATTACCTCTCCAAACATTGGACTAATCTCTGGAGAAGTAATGTAGTCCCCATGAGTCCCAAACATGTCTTTGCCAGTAGAATAATAGCCAGAAATAGGATTGATCAGTACTTCTTTCATGTAGTCATGTATGGTTAAAGGACCTGCAAAGAAAACCACCATGAAAATTATGATAAACAGCAGAGAAACAGTTAAGGAATTGTAGGGACAACAAATATGTTTAAAATGTCAAAAATAAGACTGATCCAGCATCTACATAGCTTTGAATTCTCTCCACAGTTAGATTTATTCATAGTTAACCTTATTTCAGTGCTAGTTCTAATAATCACTCATCCACAGAAGTGCATTAAGAAGCAAACTAATGCACCATCTACAAATTTCAATCAACACTTGAAGATAATGAAAGATGGACAAGAACGATCAGGTCTCCAGCCCATAATCACTCTTAAAGGTAATGTAGAAAATTAAGAAATATGGCATAATGTTATGGCAGAGGTTACCATTCCTCACTTCTTGGAGGGACCAATCAATGTTGTATATGTAAAGGCCTACAAACAGAAACATAGATAAAGAAGGCTATATACAGTACCTGAGAACTTAATCCTAGACTGGAGTTGCTTCAGTAGAGGTGTCTCAGGAGATTTTGATGACTGAGGAGAATGAGTGGCTGTGAAGGGACTGGTGGCCAGCAATCTCTTGTGACACCCATTGCCCAAACTTCTTTCTTAATAAATGAAACAATAAAAAACACCATACATTTATGGAAACTTATTCTCTTAAATGATGGTAAGTACTTACTGAATACAAATTTGTCCTATTTGCACAAAGTGAAAATCATAGTAAAAGCTTATAAATGTGTTTGATAGTGCAAGCTGATGACACAAGTTAAAAGTGAACATAAACAAAATTGAGGTAATGATTTTTGAAAGGCATAAAAATCAAATGATTGATTTTGATTGTCTAAGGCAATATGAAATTAGACTGAATGAAGGAAAAATAATTGTTAAATTATCTTGGATCTTGGTTCAATTACATGAAAGAATGGAGAGAGAGAGAGAGAGAGAGAGAGAGAGAGAGAGAGAGAGAGAGAGAGAGAGAGAGAGAGAGAGAGAGAGAGAGAGAGAGAGAGAGAGAGAGAGAGAGAGAGAGAGAGAGAGAGAGAGAGAGAGAGAGAGAGAGAGAGAGAGATGCACAAGGAAGAAAAATGGTTTGATCTCTACAGTGTATAGTGAAAGACAGTGAATATGAGAGCAGAAAAAAGGTATGATGGAATAATTGTACCAGCATTCACATATGCAAGTGATGCAAGGTTGGGTTTATATAAACTGTACTATGTGCCTGGTGAAAGAGATAGACCTTTTATCTATTTATTTATTTTTTCTTATAATCATTTGTAGTTTTAGTCAAGTGTTCTGCTAAAAGAAGGCAGATAGGTATATTATCATAATTAAGTACAGTACAGTATTGCTGAAACTGGTTGAGTTTTAACTGACGTCTCATTCATGTACAGATGGTGTCATGCATGATTTCTGATAATCTCAAGAGATTTGTACTCATCATATATATATATATATATATATATATATATATATATATATATATATATATATATATATATATATATATATATATATACTATTGACACAAAATGTAAATTCATTACAAAACCTAATACACTGATGAAGGAGTATGAAATATGGTAGTGTACAACAGATATGTAGCTCCCATACTACTCTCTGGAGTCAATCTTTGTTTCCATATTTTAAACTCAGTTTTTCTAGTTTATCTCTTAATGCTATGTTAAGTAGCAAACACTTCCCCAAATTCAGTAACATCAATACAGCATTTCAGAGTGACTTCACAAGATAGGACTATTAGGACAATAAATGTACATTTTTTAAATCTAGTGCATATTGGTTAGGTACTTAAATGGATAAAGCTTAACAAAGATGTGTATAAGAAGGGAAGAAAACATAGGAATAAACCTTTGTGCCAACACACACACACACACACACACAAAAAAAAAAACCTCCGTTATTCACTGTGTATTAGGGGAAAGTAAGTATGCAAGAATTATATTCAAAAGCAACAATATGAAACTGAATACCAACCTGCCAGAAGTTTTGTCACCTGGGGCAGGACCAGAAGCTGCCCAACACATGACTTTCTCCCTCTGAAGCCGAACCAGTCCAGCTGCCTCATCATCGCTAATGATGAGTCTTGCAAAACTGAAGAAAAGTTAATTGTACTGTGGGTCAAGTTTCCAGCCATAATATACACTTTTTTCAAACACCTTTATTTTATTTTATTTTTTTTTTATTATTATTGTGATTTTTCCTAAGGCAAAGTTTCGGTAAGAAATCATTCAAATGATGCAATTTAAAGATCAACAATTGGAGGGTGATCATAACTACTTAGAGCGTATTGTCTTAATCTATAATAATACCCAAAATTCTCTGCTATATGGTGCACCATCCAACTTGTAGTATTGTTAGTTTCTCATGTAATTTTTGTTTACAAGAGCTGGCACACCAGCGGAGTGCGGCTTCTCTGCCTTTACCCGTGGTGGCTAAGGAAGGAAGCCTACCAAGTAAGAAGGCTGAGGAGGAACTTGTTCTTATTCTGGTTTTGTTGTTGTTTAGGCAACCTGGTCAGGGAAATCACATGAGCCCGTTGCGTACATACCTTGTTGTGGGTTTGCTGGGAGCTTAAGAGGTGGAGCGCAGCACGCCGAAAAGTCGCCGATCTGGGAGTTTGTTATTGTTGTTGTTGTGCCTTTACAACAGTCCCTCGTTGACTATTATGCATTTTGATTTTAATTTTTAAGAGCTGGAAAATCAACGGTAGTCACCCTGTTCTTACATCAAAGTTTTTTTTTTTTTTTTTTTTTTGTATCCTGAGATTCACCTTCTCCCCAACCAACAGTAATATTTACAAATTCACAATCCTTCCCCTTTCCTCGCACAGGTATCTTGTCTTGGACTCACACAGAATTCTCCAACTCCTGAGCTAAAGAAGGTATACACTCCACCTCCAATGAATACTCTTTTGCATGGATATTCGGGGAAATGCAGTGGCTGATGCAGCGGCCACCCTTGCTCAGGGCACAATCAGCGTAGAATTCTATTCTCCGGACATTTCCTCCTTCTCTTCACTACTTTTCCATTCACTTCATAATTTCTAGAATCAAAACATTCCAGCCTCACTGTGCACCACCGACCTCTCTGACTACCGTTGCTGTGCGAAATTCTTGAGTTGCAAGAATACTGGCGAGTCTGCCTTGTGCGCATGATCAAGGTATAGTCGCTATAATAAGGCTGTGAAAAAAAAAAAAAAAGAAGACGGGCCTTGAAGCTCAAGAATCTCGCAGGCCGTGTGTTGTGGTGCTGATGCGATGATGTACAAGCGCAAACGGCCGACTCGCCAGTATTCTCGCAGTTCAAGGATTTCGCACGACACTGCTTATATATATATATATATATATATATATATATATATATATATATATATATATATATATATATATATATATATATATATATATATATATATATATATATATATATATATATATATAATTAGCAGCAGCTGTACCATCATTATTATGTGCCATAATTATGCCATATGGCATTTTACAGATTATCAGGATATATTTTCTGTTTCATGTTTAACCTTACAACAGGAACAAATTTAGAGGAAGAAAAAAGAAATGTTAAGATTGTTTCGTGAGTTGAAGGAATTGCAATGCCCTCTAGAGCCATAGAAACACCGAGAAAATTATCAGAAAGAAAGATAATTTTTTAGCAAAGAGACAGTAACCGGTGTGGGAATGAAGGTTGAACCCTGACCAGGATCATCAGGTCCCAAGATAAATTTTTGGGATATTTGTACTCCCGTTATAGAATCCATGGTTAGAAAGTACACTTTCCTCAAGCATCTTCTAGAGGAGAAGGACGGTTCGTCTTCTCTCCCCCCAAAGTTACTTTTCTGTCATGTCCACATGTTTGTTGGGGGAGGCTGGGTGAGGGCAAAATGGGGCAGTTCCAACGGTTATTTTCTTGTGTGACCATTGAACTTAACACACCAAGACACATGGAAACACTACCTTTGACAACGGAGTCCGTTTCTAGTGCTCAGGGAGGAAATGGCGTTGGAGAGCACATCAGGTTGTAGAATGAAGAATGACCAAGTACAGGGTGAGGACACAAGAAAATACTAAGACTATTTTGACACATTTATTGAACAAAAGAATTTGCTGTTCTGCGGCTACACTCGCTACGTATAAATAACAATAAATTAAGACATATTTACAATTCAGTCTCTCCTACAGAAGGAACAAACTCAGTATGCGAAGGCTGACGTCACTCAGGGAGGGCAAGACCAACAACAGATGATTTTTCTTTTCTTCTTCTTAAAGTCAAAAGTTTAATTTGGCACCTCTGTGGATTATTCTCCTACAAGGAACTTAGCAGCACTGAGTAAAATGAAAATTAAATTACTACAGCGATATCAATAACGGCCAAGAGACGTGTTAGTTAGTCAGGCTGTGGTCTGGTGACGCCGCCCTGGGTGACAGCTGAGGCTCAGATCCCAGAGTAACTTTGTCCGCGTCGTTGGCCCGTTAGGTGGCAGCAGCCGTGCTCCCTATGGCATGCGGGAAAAATAACCCTTCCCTGCGGTGACATTCATGACCATTTTCTGAAACACTTCTGCGCCGCACCTCCACTACTTTCAAAAGGCTCTAGTTGAAGTTACACGGATTTTTAAGGATGTTTCTGTTTTTAGTGACATTAACATTTCTATATTATTGACTGGAGAAACACT
Source organism: Scylla paramamosain (assembly GCF_035594125.1). Taxonomy (NCBI): domain Eukaryota; kingdom Metazoa; phylum Arthropoda; class Malacostraca; order Decapoda; family Portunidae; genus Scylla; species Scylla paramamosain. Next base: position 21,581,732 of record NC_087164.1, read on the forward strand.
CTGTGGCCTTTGAAAATAGTCGTGATGAGAGAGCACAGGGTTTCTGAACACGGGCCTTACATCCACACTCGTATTCAGGTTTCACTGTAGCTATCAACCCTCATAGAGCCCACCACCACCCGGATCTTTGCACCTGATGACCCGGGGCTGGAGGCAGCGTCCACCACCAGGGTAAAGCACCGGCGACCGAGGCAACGAACCAACAATGAGACGAAGGTTTGTGACGTACCGCAAAACATTTCTATAAAGCAAGGTGTGAAGGTGGTTGTCTCCTGTCTGCTGACAACGCCTCCCCATCTCTCCCTTACACATTGTGACAGAGAGTAGGTCATTGCTAAGCGAGTCACAGTCAGCAGGCAATTCAGGGACGAGGGTGAGTGAGGAGCAAGATCACAGTCAGGAAAGGGCAAGGAGGTGCATCCTCCACTCTCACGTCCACGTCCTCATGTACGCACCAACAACCACCTTTTGCGCTCCTACAAGTGCTGAGGGACACTAGGCATGGCGAACACTTCGGCAGAGGCACAACAATAATAACTCAACAACCCCTCTAACGCAGCGTCCTCCAAAGCCATTTTTCTATCAACATAACACTTTATTCAACACGACGAAAGAGAAAAACAAGTTAAAATGCCCATAGGATAGTTAATTCTATTACGGGATACTTTCTCTTGCTCGGAAATGCCCAGGAAACAATTATCATTCATATTAATGCCACCGAGTTAACTATAGAATAAAAAAAAAAAAATAGACGAGGACATCAATGACGGCCGGTGGTCACTTCTGTACTAACTCGCCACTTGCAGGATGAGGAACGCCACCGTCAAACACAACAGGAGGCGTCTACCTTGCAGCATGGGGAAAAATCGAGGGTATACAAGGAAAAGTTATTAGACCGGCGCAAGATGACACTGGTGTTGATTGTTACTGCCTTTGAACACGATATGTTTATGTGTTTAGCATAAAACGAGGCACCGGGACTCAGACTTAAGATGAACATGAAAGATTTATGAAATGAGATCCAGCAGGAGACGCAGGGAATATGGTAGCATTGCGTTAAACTAAAATGCGACTTAGCGAAAATCTAACGGCTCCCGATGATAAATGCCACGTTATAAACCCGGTGGGCAAACAACAACACATCGTAACAGACAAGTGGACGTTGAAAGTCACACGTCAAATAAATTTTTACGAATAACATTAATTTCCTGCTTTTTAATTAATAATAAAAAAAAAAAAAAACATAACAGACCTGCCCATTAATCCTATCTTTCTAAAAAAGCGACATAAGAGGCCGCCTGTGTGTGAGTGTACTGTGGTCCTTGCTGCTTCCCTCCTTCATCGATTATCGCATGCTCTTAGGGGGGCGAAACCACTTTCTCATGACGAAGTAGAAGACGGTGAGCACGTAAATGAGTAGTAGTATGGCGCAGGTGACGGCCAAGGCCAGCACTGACGATCTCGTTGGGCAGGTCTCGAAGAGGGTCACGTCTGGGCCCTCGAAGTCGTACGTGTCTGGATGGAAAGAGAGGAAGGTGAATAACAATACTAACAATATAAATAAATGAATGAAAAGAGAAATAAAAAAGGAAAAAAGTCAAAGTAGGACCAAGAAAGACACTTGGTCTCTCATCTCCCGTACGTAAGTAGTCTAAGAAAGGCGTCTAAGAAAAAATCAGAGGTTTAGCTCTCTCTCTCTCTCTCTCTCTCTCTCTCTCTCTCTCTCTCTCTCTCTCTCTCTCTCTCTCTCTCTCTCTGATATAATGTTACACTGTGTTCAGAGTAAGAAGGTGAACCATAAGTTGGACTCACGGGTGTGGTTAGCCTGGCGGCCGGCGGAGGGTTTGGCGGGGTCGTCACGGTACTGGGCCTGCTGCTCGTCCCCGAAGTCCAGCACAAGAATCTCCTGGCTGATGCTCATTTCATTTTCGTCACCGGACGTGGAAGTGAGGGCTTTGGCCTCAGCCATGGCCTCCTCCTTGGTGGTCTCCTGTGCGTGGCCACGGGCCTTGCGCGGGCTGCTCACGCCTCTCTTCTTGCGACCCCAAGAGAACATTTGCTCCTTGCCCACCTGACATCTTGCCTGCAGGACGAACAGGAATGAAATAAACTAAACATATTCTAAGATACAAATATTGTACAATATTGGTACAGATGGTGATCCAGCCAAGTACAGACAACACCTCTGTGTGTCTGGCGGTCTGACACTCACCGGCTCGCACGGACCCAGGCAGTACTTGACGTTGCATTGGAATATGACACCGTAAGATTCAGTGAATCTGAAGGCTTCGTACACTGACTGGAGGGCGTAGCCGTCCTTCTTGAATTGTGGGAAGATGGAAGGCTCCACGGGGCATCTGTCAGAGGGAGAGACACCAGTGACATGAAACAGGTAGTGGTGTTTCGCTTTACACACTAAAGACGGAGATCCCACTACAAAACCAAGCCAGTGGTGATGTATTTAAAGTAAGAATCACGATTAATTCTAATTAAAGTAGGCATGCTTCTCTGTCGTGCATGGCAACCTGACCTTTACCTGCCTCTTGAAGATGCCATGGACATATTATTATCAGTGCATTATACAACCACATTACATGTCTTTATGAAACAACAAAGTAACACTTTTCCTGTTTCCTAAGTGACAAAGATACTACGTAACGTGCATAGAACGAAAAAAAAAAAAATGATGTGCCACGGGAAAACAGCAAAAATAATGTAATATGAAAAAATCACGTTGCACACGATCAGAGGGCGAGGACATTGATACAGTAAGAGTGGTGGTGGAGCCCCGCAGCAGCGTGAGGCACAGCACTACTGACCCGTCATCGTCGATGATCTGGAATGTGGACCGGGAATCCTTGGCCATGGCGACACAGCTTCTAGCGAAGATGCCGTATGGAGCTGAGGAAGGGACAGATGTTATAGTGTTGCAGGTCAACTGTTTAGTGCGCAGTATGCACATGCACTTTTTCAAGCTCTTGTTTTCAATATTTATTGTAGAAAGGCAGCAATTCAATGTGGTGGTGGTGTGATCGCAAGTAGATTGATAGAGGTAAAACGGAAAAGTATTCAACGTTCATTGCACAAAATCATTAACCTTATTTCATTAAAGACACTAAAGTTATAAGACTTATTTTTTATATGTTCGTCCCTTGGAATGCAACAATGAATTTGTTTCAACAAAAAAAAAAAAGAAAAAATAAATGAAAAAATAAACCTGAACACAGATTGATGAAAACAGTCAAGCTAGCAAGTTAATAAATATGAAGTGAAGATGTTGAGATGGACTTGCTCTTACTTGTGTCGGGAATCTCGATCCTGAAGGTGAGAATATCGCCAATCCTGACGGTCTCCACCTCGCGCAGGGCAGCGTCCAGGATGCGTATCTTGGGGGGCGGGGCCTCGGGGGTGGAGGTGATGGGGATCATGTCTGGGTCTCTGTTGGAGAGGGAGGCCTCGTGAACACCTCAGCCACACTCATCGTCGCTGCTCGTCTCTGTCCCGTTTATGTTGGTCACACAATTTTGATTGCTTCCTAATGTCCACAGTCAATTCTTTAATTATCATGAGGTTACACGATACAGTCTCAGAGAAGGTGCGGGGCTGAGTGGACCACAACTAAAAGAGAACTATCGCTGGTCATGGTGGTTGAGAGTGTAGCCAAAGCTTGTTACGATCGATCAGCATTGTGCGTGTGTGGAGAGAAGTGAACAATTAAGAAGTGTAAGATTACGCAGGCAGCAGTAAGAGAGCAAGTTGCTTTCTAGAGAAGCAGCAGAACACTATAATCTACAAACGTCCTCCACTGGACTGCCAAGGAAACAACACATTTCTTTCTTTTACCTCACCAACTAAAGCTGAAACAGATGCAGGGTCATTACTAGTTCCAGGAGTCCCGCTGAGCGAAACCTTGCGTCTATTGAGGTAAGTGCAGTGTTTCGCAGCCAAGACTTGGTGTGGTAGTAATACAAACATTCACGTAGTGTAAATAGGTGAAGAGAAGAAAACCAGAAGATATTACAGACACAACTAGTCCTCTGCTCACTAATGGTTGGAGTGTGACTAAAGTAACGTCAAAGTTTTACAATGCACTCCTTCATTAGTCAAATATTCTAGTTTTTGCAGCCAGAAATGGTCCATGGGCCTAGTAGCCAGTGTCAAGGGGGAAACAAGGTATCCGTCTGGAAGTCCTGTGGTCTACGAAGGCCAGGGTCAGAGGGACGGTTGGGCAAGCCACAGTACGGTGTCGAAGAGGTGAGGTCAGAGCACTGCATGGGACACCACAACAACCCTCTACCATTTCCACACATTGGCATCTCGTCAGGTCTTACCGGACTATTAAGGTGTTGGATAAGGGGTCGTGTTCGCTTGAGCTGCAGTGAAATGCACGTCAGAATTAAATTACATCTTCTCATCCTCACGTCCAAATGAAAACATAAATAGTTGAGTGTTCTTATTGGTAAAAAGGCTTTGACACATGATAATTATTGTAAGAGTATGATTTCGTGCCACGATCATCAAAGTTCACTAAAAAGCTGAAAAGAGTCGGGTTATTGTTAAAGTAATCTTGAAATGTTAGTTGAATCAGACAAGAAAGAAAAGAAAAAAAAGAAAACCTTAAAGCTTGAAAGCTGGAGTTGATGGGAATGTATCCTGAGAGAGAAGCAGGTTTAATAAAGCATCGACTTAAAGCTCTAGCAATAATCATATGAGTAATTTTGTAGCAGAGCAGCAGCGACGGAAACTTCCATGAAAATTAGTAAATGAAAGAAAGAAAGAAAGAAAGAAAGAAAAAAAAAAGAATACACACATATAATAAACGAGGAGCTTCTGACACTAACCTGTTTACCTCTCTATCTATCTATCTAGCAATCCATTTATCCTGCCTGTCAATCTATCTGATTACGTATCCTCTAAGAAGAAGCCTCTTTTCCTTGCAATGAATGTTAATAAGTTAAAATCCCCCCCAAAAATAAAAAAAGGAAAAAAATTAAATGTAGGGGACCTGGATAAGAAACGGCCCCTTGCTAATATATTTATCTATTAATTTTAAAGACAGAGACCTTTCCTTTACACTGAAGGTTAAAAAAAGCCCATTAAAAGATCGAAGGAACTTAAGAGAAACTGATACTAGTGTCTTGAAATACTCTGAAAAAAATAATAAATAAATAAGTAAATAAATAAAACCAAAGAAAGTGAATTTACGATAACTGGATACGCAGTAGAGAGTGTGGGAGACGCTAACCTGATGGGGAGCATGCCGAAGGTGATGTTCTTGGAGGTCATGTCATAGGTGCAACGGATCTTGTATATCTTGTCAGTCTTGGTCATGACGATGGAGTGATGCTGGATGACCACTGTGTTGGTGTACACGCCGTTCTGCAATAAGCACGCCATTAAAACATGCTCAATGTAGCCACAGAATGCATGTGTACTGTGCTAGGTTGAAGTGAGGTGGTGTACAGTAGGTGCTATATTGGTGATGGTGACGCGAGTGACGGGAAAATTGCTATGGTGAGTGTGACGCGTTAGAAGGATACGTGGTGGTGTGATGATGTTTGTATTAAATCATGGTGTATGTATGTCTGTGTGTGTATGAGTGTATGTGTGTGCTGTGCAGAGTAGTAGAAGCTGCACCAGAAAAACGAGATGCAGATGATGAAAATGCAGAGGAATATGCGACTACAGACTCGATGTAATAAGAAAACCATTAAACTCACCGCGCTCTGAGTGTTGCAGTCCTGCCCATTCAAAGACAGGTCGAGGCGGAACTTGTCTGAGTTGATGACCTGGATGTTGCAAGTCTCAGAGCGGCCTAGGGCGTAGATGCGGCCATTGAAGGGCTCGTTAGTGCCCACGTCCACCACGATCCTGGTGTCCTTGCAATGCACCGACACTGCAAACACGACCAAAATGTCATTAGCATACCGAGTCGTGGTCACAAGTCATGTTGCCTGTTATACTTACTTCTACTGTGTTTGATTTTTCTACTTACTTCACTTGTATTTATTGTTTTCTATTTACTTCTACTGTGGTTAATGTTTGGCCTTAATTTTTAGTCTTCTGCTGTAGTGAAAATCTCCACAACAAAAGGTGGTAACTGATCAATTCTGAGATTGGGAGAAAACGCTAAGCATAGTGGAATGGTTTTTATGATTCCAGTGATAGTTTAACACGGATTCAGCGTCGATAATTGGCCAGAACACTTATGTGAACCTGACGAGTCATCTCTGTGGTCTTTAAAAATAGTCCTGATGACGGAAGAAGCGGATCAGAACATGAACATCAGTTGAACCATGTTCTGAAACACTTCTGTCCACAGCCCAACTTTGAAGAGATCTTAGTTAAATTACACGTGTTTTTAAGGACGTCCACATGGATCTAGAGACAGATTAACAAGACTTTTACATGATTAACAGGAGAAGCACTCTTGAGAACTCGGCTAATCATCTCTGTGGCCTTTGGAAGTAGCACACCAGCCTGGGTGACTCACCGTCGTAACAAACACCAGTGGGGTCACAGTTCACGTTGGGGGACTGCGTATAACCCTGGCCGGGGGTGGAGTGCGAGGAAGAGAACGAGGAGGAGGAGCTGCCGAAAGTACTGGGTTTTGGGGTATAGATGGTGCTGCCGCCTCCCACCACTCCACCGCCGATCAGACCGCCTCCACCGCCACCGATAAGTCCACCGCTGCCTCCACCACCAATAACTCCACCGCTGCCGCCACCACCGATCACTCCACCACCGATGCTGCCGCCACTGCCCCCACCAATAAGACCACCGCTGATTCCTGTGCTGCCGTCTCCTCCAGGAAGTGTGACCTGCCTGGGCTCTGGAAAGGGAAGGCACGAGGGGTGTTCAGTCTTCATTCTGTCACGTCAGAAGTGCGACAGGGTGAAAGATGCAGGAGGAAAGTGGTATAATGTAGAGTTACTGAGATTTTTTAGCATTTCTGGGAATGATTTTAAACTGGAAATTTGAGAGAGAGAGAGAGAGAGAGAGAGAGAGAGAGAGAGAGAGAGAGAGAGAGAGGGAGAGGGAGAGAGAGAATCATATACATACATTTCCGAAGGTCATCAATATACAATCACCTTAAAGGAACAGTCGCTGGAGTGTTGCGCCGCCCTTCCCTTCCCACACACCACATGCACACACAAACTGCTCATGCTTAAGGTAGGAAGAGACATCACATCATGGGATAAGGACAGTCTGCAAGGCGGGAAAAGTGGGATCAGGGTAAGTCCACCTGAGCCAGTTAAGTAAAGGGGGATGTACCGGTGAAAACAGTAGAGTACGTAACGAGCGAAGACTTTTGAGACGGTGAGGACAAACAAGAAAGTTAACGATGAAGTTTCTAAACGGATATATGAAAGTGACGGAGACGAAAATATAATGGATGAAAACTTGAAACTGGGGAAATAAAGAACCCGACGAAGACTTGAAACGGCTGAGACAAGAGAGTAATGAATGAAGGCGCTTCGAAACGGTGGAAACAAGAAAGTAACGCATGAAGACTTATCAAAACGAGTCTCGCGAAAATGTATAGGGAATCCAGAACACATGCTGCTGGTAAAGATTCAAGTCCATAAGTCGGTCCAGATGCTCACTCCTGGGCATTCACAGAGGGGAGTGAGAACATGAACGCTGGAGCAGAGGAACGACACAAAATGATGGACAGGGAGGGAAGGCGAGGCAACATAAAAAAAAGACAAGACAAAAAGTGCCATGTTCATCCATTTTCACGGGTCTTCTGAGTGAGATAAAAGGATAACTCGGCACTCTTGACAGGAGAGAAGACAAAGTAACAAGAAATTAAGAAAAAAAGGCCAAATTCATCCGCTTTCCCCGAGTCACTTTCTTTAGCAAGGAGAGCAAATTAGGACCTTTGACAGAGGAAGAAGACGAGTAAGAACAGATCAATAAAATAAGGACCAGATTCATCTACTTTCCCGAGTCTTTCGAATAAGTTAAAGGGGCAACTCAGAACACATGACAGGCGGGTGAAGACGAGAATAAGGGAAGGACCAAATTCATTCACTTTCCCGAGTCTTCCGAAGTAGCAACTGGGAACACATGACAGGGGAGGTGAAGACGAGGCAGGAAATGTTAAAAAAATATAAATAAATCATGAATCCCGTGAACGCCGAACGAAAAGCATCCCGTCAGCCTCGCAAGTCAGCCAACGAAGACTGGAGGCATTGAGTGAGAGAGGAGAGAGTCTTTCTTACCCAGCTCCTCCACGCCCTCGATGTTCACTTGGCGGGAGATGGAAGCCTTGTCAAAGCACATGACCTGAGTGATGTAGCGATTGTCTCTCGTGGTCACTTGCTTACAGATCATATTGTCCCGCGCCTCTGTAAGTCACGTGGGGGGAGTCAAGAGGACAACGGTCAGTTCAAGTCGTGGTGGTGATGGAAGGCGGTGAGTGAGTGAATGAGGACACAGGAGGGAGGAAGATCTTTTGTTTCTGTGTCAAGGAGATGAGGAAGGAATGTGGTTGGTGTTTAAAGACAGTGACGAGGATAGAAGATCAGTTTGTTGTTATCTGTTTAAGGGAGAACAATGTAGTGTTGAAATTTTTTTTTACTGTAATCGTTACAAAGCAGAAAAGTGTTAAGGAATGGAAGAATGGGTGTGATAGGTGGTCTCAGGGGAAAGTTGTGGGGTTATAGCTTCAAGGCAAAATAAGAAGAGAGTTAGGTGTTTCATATGAGAGCTGTGGCTAAGAATAATGTCAGGAGGAGGTGGGGTTGTGAGTGGCGGTCTCATAAAAGCCTAACTATACAGTCAATGGGAAGTTTCTTGTTTATATCATGGGTCGTTGTGTGTAAAGGTGGTTGCCAGGATAGAGGTCGTAGATGTATAGTGAATGAGGTAGTGTAGTGTGTATGATAGTGTGTGTGTGTGTGTGTGTGTGTGTGTGTACAACGGTTGCGGTGGTGACTGAGGAAAGTGTTGTTATGGTGGGGATGTAAGGAGAGAAAAGATCATGTAAACAAGTCAGTGTGGTCAGAAAGAGACAAAAAAAGAGCGAGACAGACAGGTCATTAGTGGGTCAACACATCACAACAAAATACTGAAAGCAGGTCATTATCTAACGTGAACACAACAAAAGCATTAACACTAACTACATCACGGCTGCATGGTGAGTGATCAAGCTGCTTAGGGTATAAAAGTGTGTCGGGTCAGTCTGGCTTGCCTTAACTACAAACATACATACAACTCAGTGCACAATGGATGGGGCGGGGGTTAGGAAGCGAGCAGCGTGGCACGTATGAGTCTGTGCAGGGGACGTGAATCTACAAGTACTCTGCCAACGTGATTACCAACTCAACACACTACAAAGCATTACTCTTATACACTACGTGGAGAGAAGATGTTCATGCATATCTGGGGAACTGTCATGCTTGCCACCACTCGTACACACAAACACAGACGCCTTCACTCTTTGCTGAAATGAGTGAAGGTATCGACTTGAGATGTATGTACGAGTGATGTGAGGCGTGAATGCGTCGTTACAGGAGTACTTACTGCGACACACATTCTCGTAGTACGTTCCTGTTCTCTGCCCGTCATCCATAAGTGGTCTGCAGGAGAGAAGAGCGAACAGGTTATGATTCTTCGTCTCACTGGTTACGGGATTACTTAGAATGCATTACAGGTGTGAGGAATGTAAGAAGGGGAGGGAATACAGATCTTGATGGGTGTTCAGAAAAAAAAATTGAGATATCTGCAGGGGAAAAGAGTGTGCATGTGAGGGTTTTCTGTCCCAGTGTTAACGAGATCATTCGCTAAACTTGTTAAACTATCATTAAACTGCTTGTAAGTGGTAGTAGTAGTTATGGAAGTAATAGTAACAACAGCAGAACATCCCCCAAAAAAGTGTATTTCTCCCACAATGAGCAGATCCCTGTTAAACTATCATTAAACTGCTTGAAGTAGTAATAGTAGTAGTAATAGTAGTAGTAGTAGCTCTAACAATAATAGCAAATCATCAAAAACAGTGTATGTATTTTCCCCACAACAAACACAATAACAAACAGCAGAGGTGAGCATGGCAAACCTGTCGGTGGAGAGGAAGGTGGACGGCCCGTCAGGAAGCGTGTAGTGGTCAAGGTGGAAGAGTTGGCAGTTGTAGGAGGACCCCGTGGGCGGACCCTTGTACAGGAACGAGCGGCATAGGATCTCCTTCTCGATGATACACGCCCTCTCGCACGCCTTGTCACTGTTAGCCTGTGGAGGAAGGGCGTCAGGAGGAGGAAGAGGAGGAAACGAAGGACGCTAGTTTAAGTTAACCTTTCAACAACTGTGTCTCTTTAAGCTTAGCAAAATGGTGAAGTACAAATTTAAGGTATTGTTTCGAGAGATACCACTGACTGTAAAAAAGGAGTGAATTACCTGTAGTTTTATTTTTGGTCAGTAAAATCGTGCTGGATCACTCAAATAAAAAGAACAGGTGTTATATTATCATTAGCAGTTGGGAAGTTAAGAGCAGCAGGGACTAAGGGATGAAATGGGGAGGCAAAATAATAGGCTTAGGAAAAATAGGCTTAGGAGGAAACAGAAATACAGAGAAAAAAAAAGTTGTAGAGAGAGAGAGAGAGAGAGAATTAAGAAGAGGAAAATGGGGGAGGAGCTTGAGAGTAAAAGGAATCACAAAAAAAAAAAAAAAGGAAATTTGAGAAGACACCAGAAATAAAACAGACTAAACAAAGACAAGGAAAATAATAAAAACACAATAAAGATCAGAAAAGAACAACACAGACAATAAAGACTAAAGAAAAACAGGAACAGGAAAAGAGAGAGAGAGAGAGAGAAAGAGAATACGAAAGAGGCGGAGTGAGTGAGGCGGGGCGGACTAGGAGGAGGTGGAGGAAGAGGAAGGGAGGTGAGAGGGAGGTTGCACTGGCGCCGGGGAAGTTAAACAAGGTTGGTGTGAGAAGAAACGGAATGTTGATAAGGTCAGTAAACGTCAAAAAGTCTCGCTTGTCCGGTTGAGGAATGGAAAGGAGCGAGGATGATGCGAGGATTAGACGAGGGAAGGAAAGGCAAGGGAGGGAAAGAGATACTGAGAGAACTGAGGGAATAAAGAGACCAGGAAGAACAAGGATAGGGATGGAAATGCGCAAGGAAAGAAAAGACGCAGGGAATGTCCGAAAAAAAAGAAAATGAAGAGAAAGACGAGAAGGATGAGGAATGGAGGCGGAGATGGAGAAGAAATGAACAGAGGAGAAAGTAGTAGTAGTAGTAGTAGTAGTAGGAATAGTAGTAGTAGGAAGAAGAAGTAGAAAAGAAGCAAGAAAGAGAGAAAAAAAGAAACAAAGAAATAAAGTGAAGAAAAAGAAAAGAAAAAAGAAAGATAAAATGATGAAAAGGAAGCTGGAAGAGGAAAGATGAAGAAAAGAACAAAGTACAGGGCGACATAAAGCAATCGTGTGTGTGTGCTTAGTGCTCACCATCAGCTCCTTGTCGACGTAGTAATGGATATCAACATAGTGGGAGATCATGCTGAGAGGGACCCCGAGGTACTGCGGCTGCTCGAACTCTCTCTCGTCTTCATGGCAGGAGTCTGAGGCTGCACCGAAGAGAGGGGAAGATGACGGGAGGGAGGGATTGGTTAGTAAGTATTAATGGTAGGGTAGTGGATTTAAACGGTACGAGAGAAAGTGGTGATAGGCAATACAGTGTTAAGTGGCAGATGATTACCAATAAGATGTACTTCCCTTCCAATTGTAGTGTAATGTTAAGGATACACTCTACGTTTAAGCAGTATATAAATACATACAGAAAATATTATTGGTGAAGTATGTACATATCAAACAAAAAGAGAATACAAAGGAAGGTGGGCATTACGGAGTCTGTTACTTTTTTCTTTGCATTGTATTCGCTGATCAAAATGTGCCTTAATTGATTTTATTGGTCTTATTGATCTGCAACCCATCAAACATAAATTAACTAAAATAATCTTAATTTACAAAGGATTATAAAAATGACATTATGAAACAAATGAAACCTGAAGTAAACGGAAATCACATGTATAAGTATCGTACATATTAAAGCACACACACACACACACACACACACACACACACACACACACACACACAAGCACACACAATTTCCCTTCCTATTGCGCATGGTGGCTGAATCAGGGAGGGAGGGACGGAGGGAGGCAGGAAGGCAGGGAGGGATGAAGAGAAAGAAAGATAGAGAGAGAGGCAGAGCGTGAGGTAAGGAGGGCTGAGGAAAATATGTGTCAGTGATCGCCATGGAGTTCCTTTACGTGATTTACTCCTCTTCCTTCCCCCTCCCCCTAAGAACAAGGCGCCGACAACCAAATTATGGAGGAGTTGAGTGTCTCGTTAGAATGTGACTGACTTCCGCGACCAGTTCGTCAGCACCGCCACCATTCTCAGTTTTGTGTGTCAGCATTCCGTTTTCATTACTCCAGTCCCGTTGCTTTGTAGGGGGCAGAGAGAGAGAGAGAGAGAGAGAGAGAGAGAGAGAGAGAGAGAGAGAGAGAGAGAGAGAGAGAGAGAGAGAGAGAGATGGAAGAACGGAGGAGCGTGTAAACAACGGCTATTTTCCTTCATCTGAGCATCAAGTTGCGCATCACTGACATGGAGGGGAAAAATGACCTAACACTTCAACAACTGCAATATACCTTCTCCCTTTAAATTAACTCCTTCCTCTTGTAAGTAAATGGAGGATAGCCAGGAAGGAGGGATGAAAAGGGGGTACGTAATGTGGAAGATTAGTACCTCTTTTCACTACCAGGCTTTAAACACACAAGCACCACCACCATCATCACCTCTACACTCTGGGCATTACAAAACTCTAGGAACAATTTTCTCTTTTCACAAACAATGGCAATTCACTGCATCTTTCTTTTCTTTTATACTATAGCTAGTTTTCTATAGTGCTACAGTTAGTATACGTAGTGTAATGAAGTCAATTATTTCTTTTAGGTTTATATTCACTAGTCGCGTAGAGTAAGAGGGGATCTGATAAGGGATATTTAAGGAGGGTGATCGAGACAGGATCCTAAGGGTTAGTAATCATGATACGACTAGAAGTAACGGGTTAAAGATTGCCAAAGGTCGATTTAGAAAAGAGACAAAAAGAAACTGGTTTTTCAAATAGAGTGATAGATGACTGGGATATACATACGTTGTTAGTGCCGAGTCAATAATGAACTTTAAAAGAAGAACAGCAACTTTATATACAATGATGGATATAGATAGGAATGCTATACACAAGGACAGCCACGTGTAGGCCTATTGACCTCTTACAGTTGTCTTTATTTTCTCATGTTCCTGTTTCTTACCTGAGAGGCACAGATTCTCGAAGTAGTCCACTCCCTCTCTGTCCACCATCTCCAGCCCCTCAACCGCAGAGCGACGGTCGTATTGACTCAGCTGGCACTGCAGGGTGACGTAGTCGTACTCTGCACTCCGACACACAAAGCGGCGCTGCGTGAAGGAAGAAGCGTGAGGGCGAGAGGCGGCCGGAGTGTGATGAGAAGAAACAGGAAACCCTTAAATTGGAGATCTTAATTTACCGCGAACTTTTCAAGGTTACAACTGTGAGATTCATGTACAAGACTTATTCTGTCAACCTCAATAATGCAGGAGTTAACGGGTATCTTCATTTTTCTAACACTTTATTGGCAAACTCTGGAACTCTGGTTTTGTTTTAGTTCCTTTCAACGACTTTACTGTTTCAAAAAGAGCAGTAACAAGACACACCCGGAAGTAAGCAGGCTAATTTTTGGAATCTTCAATAATTAACTTTTTTGGAAGGATCGTGTTGAGTGGGCTTTATTTCTTTAATCTCTCGTGCCTTTCGTCTACTCCTTGACACGTAAACAAAAAAAAAAAAAAAATAAGTATTAATAATAAGGATAAAACATAATAACAAACAGATGCATATAAAACACATTTCTCGGTATAAATAGTCACTACAACTATTAGCTCTTGGTCTAAATACTGGTTACACTAATCTACCATTACCATTATCTACCACACTTGGATGTAAAGGTGAAGAGAGGTTGTCTATTAAGCGAAATTCCCCAGTAAGTTCAATTTGGATCTGTCTTCACTAGCGCCTGTTATAAATACTGGCTGTACTAGTCTACACTCACACCGGAAGAGGAAGGTCAAGAAGGTCGCTATTAAGAGAAGCTGCAGAGTGAAGTGAAATCTGAGTTCATTCGACACACACACACACACACACACACACACACACACGCTGGATAGTCTACTTTTGCCGCCCCTGAGGTGGAACACAGGCCACTCACTCTCGACGCTCTCCCTGTGAAGTGGAGTCGAGATTTCCACATGCTTTCAGCTCAAAAAGGTAAAATGATCCTTGATGTATTTTGAACACGATAAAAAAAGAAAAAAAATGTGATAAGTCATGAATGAAGGAGGTTAAGGTCACTAAAAGGGTAACATGATGAGGAAATTGGTAATAGAATATAACAACGGTGAGAACATAGAAGGAATTATAGAAAAAGTTGAAAATATAAGCAAGCAATATAATAAAAAAAGGGTAAAATCATAAAAAAAGTGAAATATCGGGAAGTTGTAATAAATCTCAGGTGTCGCATCCTCACCTCGTTCAAACACGCCGCCATGCAGTACTCCTTGGAAGACACAAAGATCTGGGCGTCGTTGTGTTTCTTCAGCTCCTTGTTGGGCACTCGCTCGAAGGTCCACGGGCGGTTGCACACCTTATCTGTAACACAAAAAGATAAGGCGTGTTTACTGTCTTGCAAGTGCTTTCATCCGTCCCTGTGATAAGAATGGACTGTTCTGAAATGCCTTGTTCTGTGATGGATTTTTTTTGTTTTTTGAATGCCACTGGTGTGATTATCTGGGTTCTCATAATTGATCTTTTTTTTCAGTAATATTGATGCAGAGTCCGTGTCAACCCTTTCACTGCGATACCAAACAATGAACAGCACCAGAAGTAATGCATGAAATCCTTATAAGCATCTACAAGAGAGAAGGGGATTAAAAAGAAAAGATTTTGCAATTTCTATTCAGTTTAAGAATTGGAGGTGGGTGCAGAACAAGTAAAGATATCTCAGAGTGATTAGTAATTAAGGAAACAAGTACAAAATAGCAGTCAAAGGGTTGAACTGTTACGAGAATCATTAAATTACTCTTGAGAACACCAAATACTCGTACTTTATTTATTTTTCTTTCATGTAAGAGGGGCGCTGGCCAAGAACAACAAAATGAGATAGAGAGAAAAAAGGTCCATTGAAGTGCCAGTCTCTAAAGAAAGGTGTACTAATAGTATATTTACATATGAATCTCTCTCTCTCTCTCTCTCTCTCTCTCTCTCTCTCTCTCTCTCTCTCTCTCTCTCTCTCTCTCTCTCTCTCTCTCTCTAACCTTTACCACACCTGACCTCTAAAACCAACTGAAATAACTGAACATTAAAAAAAATTATCAAACACTGGAAGCGTAATCTACTCTTTCCTGCCTCACTCTATCAACGTCGTGCTTGAGTGTCATCTCGGGGCAGCTCTGACTGATGGAGGCGGGATGTGAGGTGGGTGGCGGGGTGTTAATGATCGGGAGGAGTGTAGATGAGAGAAGGAGAGGACAGAGTAACCTCGACCAGTATTTAATGCATTTTTCTAACATTAACACTATTTTCTAAATGCTACACTGATAACTGGTTGTGTTTTTAAGGATTTTTTTTTTATCTATTGATGATACAGGGTTCTTGTTAAGTTAGCGGGAGAATCATAGAGACGTCCTTGAAAACGCCACTAACCTTCAATAGATTGGGGGATGCGGTACATGGGTATTATTATCTACTGAAGAAGGAGGAGGCACTGCAGAGGACAGGATTATTATCTTTGCACACTTCCCCATTCTCCTTTCCTTCCTCCTCCTCCTCTCTCCCCACACCTCCTCCCCAGTAGCTTATCACAAACAGCCTCGTAATGGTTTTAATGTTGATGCTGATGATTGCTGTTCTTCCTTAGTGTTCCTTTATGTTCCCTTCCATTGAGAGCGACAGGTGTAATTATTGTGTCTGATACGAGAACAGTTAATAAGGCTCACTATAGAAATTACAGGCTATAATGATCTGTACATTACTACTAATACTGCTATTACTATTACTGCTACTACTACTACTACTACTTTTACCTTTCCTCCGCATCATAAAGGTGTAATGTGGATGCAAATTCTAGTCTCTATGAATTTGTTGCTTTTTCTACTTATCATTTTACCTGGTTATTCATTTTCTTCTTTTGTGACAGGGAGGAAATGGAGAGAAATAAAAACGAGTGGGAAATGAGAGAGAGAAAAGAAATACACTGAGAATCACATTAGGGCTACACGGAAACACGGAAAAAGGTGAAACAGGTAAAAAGAGAAAGGAATTGAGGACGAAGAACTGGGAAAGAAACGTTGCAGAGAGAGAGAGAGAGAGAGAGAGAGAGAGAGAGAGAGAGAGAGAGAGAGAGAGAGAGAGAGAGGGCGGAGGGGAGCTCGAGTAAACAATTAAAGAACAGAATAACAAAATCTGCAAAAGAAAGGAAAGAGAAAACCAAAAAAAAGCAATAAGAAAAGGAGGCAAAAGAGAGAAAAGAGGAGGAGGAGGAGGAGGAGGAGGAGGAGGAAGAGAGAAAGAGAGAGAGAGACAGTGAGAGGTTTGAGAGACTAAGAAACCCTTGCCTCGGTAACTGCCCTCTCACTCTCTTCTCTCTCCCTCCCTCCCTTCCCACATTGCCATTCTCTTTACTGAGGCCCCGAGTCGCTGGCCGGGCCGGTATTGCTCTCTTCTATTTGTGTGTGTCCCTCGCGTTTACCCTTCGCTGTTTAGAGAGCTCGGCCGGGGCGGGAGGGAAAGGAGGGAGAGATGGGGAGGGTTCCTGGCCGTCAGTCAAGGTTCTAAAGACGCCACCAGCACCCGCCGCGCCACGTCAGCAAACTCTGGGACGTGTTGCAAGGATGAGGAAGCAAATCGTTCCTCGAGGTTCACGGAGGACGAAACTGATACTCTCCTCGGTTCAGTTAGCTTAAGTTAAGTTCAGCTCGGTTCATGCTGCAAGATACATTAGTGCTTGTTTTTAGGTTTCAGGGTTGATAAGATTAGTTTTAAAGGGGGACGGAGGTGACTAGTCAGGTTCTCATGGGTATTTTTCTATTGGTGATGCAGGAGCCTTGTTGAACTATCATTAGAGTTACACAAACACAGTGTCGAGATGAGACACGAAATGTTTGAGACTAAAGACTATTTTATTTTCAAAGGTTACCGAGATGGTTACTTGGATTCTCAGGTATTTTTCTTGCTGATGATGCAGGACACTTGTTAGATCACCAGAATCATACAAACATCCTTCAAAATACCAATGACATCCACCACAGTCTGTCAAAAGTAGTCGAGACAAGGCACGAAGCATTTGGGAATACGAATCACTGAGCTAAGCGGTGGAGGAAGTGGTAGTGATGGTGGTGGTAGTGATGGTAGTGATGGTGGTGGATAATTTCCCTTTCAAACCCCCTACCATCATCACCAGCAGCTACATTATTATCACCATCAATCATAATCACACCACAGCGCGTTCACCAACCACCACAAACACTGCCGCCATTACCCCTTCGTCAGCCTTTCATGTGCCCCTTCTAGCTTCACGGAAGGATAACACTCACTGCCATGCATCATCATCATCGTCATCATCAATAATATGACCTCTTTACTCATTGTCGGCCGTCCGTATATTCCAGATTACTCTATCAAAACTTGTCTCTTTAGCTATTCTCTAAGTCTGCCTTCATGCCTTCTTTTAGCAGCTCTAGGTTAGCGGAGGGTAGCAATGAATGTTCACAGTGAGTAAGTGTTTGTGGTGTGTGAAATGTGCGCTATTGGATGACTGTTTCTCTCGTCAATGTTTTTTTAGCTACCAGGAACTGCGGATGCTTCAACAAATCAACTTTAACGAAGGATATTGATTACGGATTTGCTTTCTGTACAAAAATATAAAGTACGATAATTGGTGTCTATTCGTTTGCATTCGGTATTCTTATCACATTCTTTACTGGGCTAGAAATAGATTGTTGTATCAAATTTTATGACTTTTTTTCTCTTAAAATCACCAGTTATGTATAGTGTATGGTAAAATTTTCAGTGTAAAAGTTCTTAATTCTGATTATAAAACGCTATATGAATAAGTTTCCAGTTTCTATTCGTATTCTATGCACTGACTCTCTCTCTCTCTCTCTCTCTCTGGCGCGTCGTACGGTTTCATCTCATCAGATAAGAGCCTGAATTACACAGCTGATTCAAGTCCATAGGTCGTGGAATACCCCAGTAGAATCAGGGCGTGGGAGGAGGAGGCAGCATGTGTGTAGGTCGTGATCGCTATAGGGCGCCGCCGACCTGGGAATCTCTCATTTATACCTGGCCAGAGACACCTCAACTTTTGCAGTGTTCCGTCAGTTCGTGATCTCTTGGTTTCTCCAGACCCTCTCCTATTCTTTCCTCGCCGGGTTACAACACCACGTGGAGCACCGCCGTCCACTTCACGCTGCACAGGGAACAGGTATCACGAAGAAAGAAAAGCAGGAGCACCATAATTTGTTCAGACTGAGCCACGAAACACGGCAAAATGCACCCTAAGTATCTCAGGATGACAAGACGACCCGAGGCTTCACCAGCGAGCGACCTTCTCTCTCCCTCCCTCTCACTCTCCCTCTCCTAAATCTTAAGAGGTTCTTCCACAGCCGCCGCCCTTTAACCATGTCTCCTCCTCGCCCCTGGCTCTCCTGCAGGCGGTCTCCCACACCCTCCCTGCGGCTCCAGGCTTTTCCATCAACACGTCGTGACAGTAGTTTATGAAGAGCATTATTCTGTCCGTCATGGAGCTCTGCCCGCCACTGTTATCAGGGTGCGTTTTATTTGTGGCGACATGTGAGGGTGGGAGGATGAAAAAAAAAGGCCTCAGAGAGAGAGAGAGAGAGAGAGAGAGAGAGAGAGAGAGAGAGAGAGAGAGAGAGAGAGAGAGAGAGAGAGAGGGTGTGTGTGTGTGTGTGTGTGTGTGTGTGTGTGTGTGCAGCATCACCCAAGGGTCTCACGCTCCTGCCTCTCAGCAGTGATATAATAACTTCATGAAAGGAGCACCGCAGGAAGTGTTGTCGCGGGTCAGGGGAGAGGGCAGGCAGAGAGGAGGAGGAGGAGGAGGAGGAGGAGGAGGAGGAGGAGGAGGAGGA
The DNA here is from genome assembly GCF_035594125.1 of Scylla paramamosain. NCBI lineage: Eukaryota > Metazoa > Arthropoda > Malacostraca > Decapoda > Portunidae > Scylla > Scylla paramamosain. Next base: position 21,600,970 of record NC_087164.1, read on the forward strand.
GGAGGACTATGCATTCCCTTCCTATCCACTCCACGGCCACTCTCACTGACCAAGAGCTCACTCGGCGTCACTAAAGAGCTTAATCGGCCTGCTCACGCCCTCTCCTCACGCCTCAGGCACCGTTTGTAGGCACACAGTGAGAAGCACCTGAGAGTCGTGGGAACCCAAGACTCGCCCATTACGAGTGACAAAGGTTTCAGCGTCTGGTGTTCCATCCCACCACTCCCGCTGCTCCGTCGTGGATTGTGTCATTGTTGTAACTGCATTGTCTGTTACTATGGGTCTCCTCACCGCACCTCTGTTTTGTTAATGTCTCTCGCCTCTTCTTCACTGCACAGGTCACGATGCCTCGGCCTTGGTAGTGTTGGTGCTGGTGGTGATGCGGTGCCTTGGTGTCTGCGTGTGATCTATCTCACGTACTATAATGTACCTAACTTCCTTTTGATTCCTAAGCACCGTAAGGCTCATTTGATATAGATAACAATGGTTGAATGGTCAAATATACTCGAACTGTACTGCATGTTGATCATTAAACACCATCTCTTGTTTATGAGTCTGCAGGGAAACTAAATATATTCATATCTGAAGTGTGTCTTGACTGAAGGTGAGTCAGCGCCACAGCCAGAGGTCATATCGGGCCAGATAGGGATACGAGAACGCGATGTCTCCCATTATGTGTCGTAAGCCAAGATCAAACTTTCAGTCTTTCGTTCGTGAGTCAAGCACTTTACTGTTGAGTCATGCGGTCACAATATGTGTCTATCGTGTGTGGTAAAAGTAGCGGTATGGAAATTAGACGAGAATATTTCCATCACTGCTTATGACTTCCCTTTCCGTGGCTCCCTGTGTGTGCTGGGAAAACAACAAGGATGTCTAGTGTCCCAGAACAGTGCTGTCATATTCTGCAAAATCTCTCATAAATATAAGTAAATATAAATAAATCATAAATAAAAATAAAAAAAATAAATAAAACAGCATCAGGCAACTACCTCCACCTACCACATCCCCAGCTCTTGGTCTTCACGGAGCTCTTAATAAAAATAAATTAAATAATTCGTACATTAATTTCTATTTGATCTGCAGACATGACATAAACTGGACGTTGTGACATCACTACTCGGGAAACTGTACGTACACACAACCTGACTAGCTTTAATAGCGGGAAGAGAGAGTTGTTTTTATCAACTAAATACTTTCTCTTCAAAGGAAAGACACATCAATTTCTATTCGATCTGTAACCATAACGTTCACTGGGTTTTGTGGCATCACTCTTCGGGAAGCTGAACGTACGCACAACCTAATTAGCTGTAATGACTGTGAGAGGGTTGTTGTATCACGTAAATACTTTCTCTTCAAAGGAAAGACACATCAATATCTATTCGATCTGTAACCATAACGTTCACTGGGTTTTGTGGCATCACTCTTCGGGAAGCTGAACGTACACACAACCTAACTAGCTGTAATGACAATGAGAGGGTTGTTGTATCACGTAAATACTTTCTCTTCAAAGGAAAGACTCACATTCCGAGCCCAAAGTCATCCCGCGGGTGGTGGCAGCTTCCCGCATCACGCAGAAAGGGTGAGGACGGGTTGGCAAACAGGCGGGAAATTGTGCAGACTTGTGTTGGGGTTATGTTTTGCTTTACCACCGTGCAGGATTCAAAAGTGATATGGTTTTTCCTTGAGGGCGAGAAGAGCTTTAAAGAAGGGGTATGGAGAGCAACTGTGAGTATTTGCGATTTCAAAAAGTATTACAGTTCTGACAGGAAACTTCCATCAGTCCCCAGGAATACAAACGCCGCGTGTGTGTTTGGGGAGGGTAAAAAACTACACCCATTGCCAGAAATTGAGGGAAACCACGACGAAAGTCAACAAGAAAATCTAAAACTATAAACCAAAAAAGGACTCTGTCGAGGTTTGGGAGTAAACACACACACACACACACACACACACACACACACAGCAATCCAAATGAAAAGGAGAATATTAAAAATGTATTATAAAGAAAACTATACTGATACAGACTAATAGAAACACACACACACACACACACACACACACACACACACACACACACACACACATACACCAAAACAGCCCCAAAACAACCGCCAAAGCAACACTTAACACATAAACAACTTTCCCATCACTTATATACGAACACCTTACTTTACATATACACACACACACACACACACACACACACATACACCAAACCAGCGACAGTCACATCCCATGAGGCGAGCATCCATCACGTCTGTTTACACATCACACTGAGGAAAAATAACGCAAGGAATCTGAGGCAATAGAATATAACGGGGGAGTCCATCTGGGGACCATTCATCATCTCCCACAAGGGGGGCGAGACGTAGTGGCGGCAGCGAAGGTAGAGTGGTCAAGCCTATATAACTGTACGTAGTGGTGGTGTGAGAGAGCCGCCGCGGGGACACAACAGTAAGAACACAAGGAGGCAGTGAAGCGCAGCCACTACTCTCTTAGCTCCTTGGCTCACTCTCAGCTGTGTGTTGATGAGCGCCGGGCACTCTAGCGGGGACTTAATTACTTTCTACTGGACGGTCTGTGGATGGTATTAAAAACTTTGCTCTCCCGCCACGACTATTTTGCAAGGATACTGTGATGCTTTTCCGGGTTCTCAAGAGTGTTTAATGTGTTAATATTCTAGAAAACTTGTTAATCTGTCACTAGAATCATAAAATCACCTTTAAAAATCAGTGTCATTTCAACTAGACCCTTTTGAAAGTAGTGGAGGTGTTTCAGAAGCGTTTCAGAATACGGTCTGATGAAAACAGAAAACGGGACGACAATAAAAGCGAGAGGGCGAGGTACTGGAATGGTGGACACCCCGCTGAATGTTATTAAAGAATGATGACGCGTGTGGGGAAATCAGTGACATCCAAAACTCGTTCCTGCGTGGGGCCATGAATAATGAGAACCGAGAGAACAGAAGAGAAAAAAAAAAGAGGTATACGAATGAATACTGGTGAATAACAGAGGGGAAAAAAAAAGAGTTAGGTAAACGCAGATAAATAACAGAGGAACAACAATAAAAGGAAAGAAGAGATGTATGGTAACAGAAGACACGGATGAATGATAGAGATAATGAAGAACAATAGAGAATAAAAGACATACAGGAAAAGGAGACATACAATTGAATGATAAAGAAGTAGAGGAAGAACAATGAAAAAAAAAATAAATATACAGGAATTCAAGACACACAAATGAAAAAGCAAAAGAAAAGGAAGATCAAAATGAAGACAAGAAAAGTATATAAAAACCAAGACACGAGTAAACGATAAAGAAGAGCAATAAAGAGAAGAAAACAGGTTACGAAATGGAGGAGACACAGAAAAATACAGCTGTACATAGAACAGGAAGAGAGTATAATATCGTTGAAGGAAAAAGTACGATAATTACCCAGGTGATGTACCCAGAGCAAGATGAGGCGACTGGTAAGGTGTATATGATGACTTGGAGGGGAAAAACAGCAGTTACTTATTCTAATGCGGTTTCATGTGTAGAAAACAAGGGGAGGCGTCGGACGGTGTGAACAAAATATTGCTGAAGGGGGAAAAAAAAAATAGTTATCCAAATACTGGATACTGAGCAAAGAAAGGCGAGCGGAAGCGTGTAAATAATGGCTTGACAGGGGAGAAACAGTACTTATCCCAATATAAAATGCGTACAGAACAAGACGAGATGTGAAAATTATATCGCTAGAGAAAGAAGCACAGTGATAATCCAGATACTGTGTGCGGAACGAGGTGAAGCGACCGACAGCGAGTACGTAATGATTTGGAGGGAAGAAACAGTACTTATCATTAACACTGAGACTAGGAACACGTAGAAAAATAAGTTAGGGAGTTAAAGTAAGCAGACTAATATGGGGAAAGAGACTGTATAGGACAAAGAGAGACGTTTAAGATAATGACTTGGAGGGGAGGAAAAGTACTTATCCTAACGTATGATGTGTATAGAGCAAGACAAGGTGAAGGGTGGCGTGAATGGGACGCGTCTTCCGGGGAGGTGTGCTGCAGGGGCGTCACGGTCCTGGCCACATCAACACGGGTTTAATTGGTCGTTTGATCGTTTGATGCATCACTTCCTCACCACTAATGATCCGTACACTGCAGGTAGGACAGGTAGTGGTGATCTCTTATCTACCTGGCGGCCGGTGAGTGAGAAGTGGTGGTAGTGGTAATAACCAACGTGTATAGAGACTTGCCAGCTGTATTGTACAAAGCTTCAATATCTAAATCGCACAAAACTTATCCAGGGGAGATAAAAAAGAAGTCATAAATAGAAACACAAGGACGTAATAACAGTCCGGAAATGAAACATGAATAAATAAACAAAATAACAATAGACGAGCCTAAATAAACAAAATAGATAGAAATATCGAAACGCTATCCTAATATCATACCAAAACTTCCTGCAGCCTACTTACATAACAACACGTAACTAAAACAGCTCCCGAGGTGAGGTGAGGCAAGGTGAAGTACAAGTCAGGAACACGCAGCAGCATAGCATTAGTAGCACAACATTAGCAGCATCAGCAGGAGTAGCAGGAGTAACAGCACATCCATGAATTTCTCAGGCAAACAGTACCACAGCAATGATGAAGGTTATCACTCGTGTGGCCGTGAGGTGCAAGGTAGGACCAGCGGAAGCCATCAGGACAGAGGGCGTGCAGAGGTTAGGGGCGAGCAGGCCGGCAGGTGAGGGTCACGCCACGCCACGCCACGCCACGCCACGGCACGGAAAGGCACGGCAGGGAAGGAGAAGGATCATCAAACGTGCGTTGCCGCTTGATGCAATGTGAAAACCATGGGAGAGAGAGAGAGAGAGAGAGAGAGAGAGAGAGAGGGAGAGAGAGAGAGAGAGAGAGTGTGTGTGTGTGTGTCAACAAGCCCCTCTACAAAGCCAAGAGCCAGCCAGAGGGAACATTTAGCGGATCCCTTAGCGGCCATAACTCCTCCTTAATTAACACATTACCACCACCACCACCAGCCTTTAGCGGGGCCTGAGGGACGCCTTGTCGTGGTGTGGTGCCCAGAGAGAGATTGAGAGCGAGAAGATGCAGTCGCCTTGTGGACGGAGCGTGTCTTAAACTACCTCCAAGTCCTTCCCTTTAGCGAGGAACGGAACGAGGAGCCGCTGGGATGGTGAAACTCAGGATCTTATTCTGAAACACTTCTGCGCCGCACGTTCGGTACATTCAAAAGGCTCTTGTTGAAGTTATACGGGTGTTTAAGGGTGTTTTTTACGGTTCTACTGACAGATTTCTACATTATACCGGAGAAACACTTTTGAGAACCTGGCTAACCATCTCTGTGGCCTTTGAAAATAGTAGTGGTGAAAGAGCAGACCGTTTCTATACAGAGATTTTGTATAGAGATTCGCATATACTGATAGAGAGTCTAATAGGGTGACGGGAAGCTAGAGTGACAGTAAGGAGAGTGACTGCTGTAACTAGGATTTATTTATTTATTTATTTATTTTTTGATGTAAGAGGGGCACTGGTAAAAAGCCAAAAGCAAAAAAAGTGCGAAATAAAGTCCCACTGATAATGCAAGTCACTGAAAAAAAAAAAAAAAGGTCGAAAAGGATAATCCAAAATTAAAGGATGCGTCATGACTAAGGTGTGGTATTAAATTCTTACTAGTTTTGTTATTTATTTACCTTCTGTTTGATCGAATACTGTCCATGGTTGTAAATATTGTACTGACGATTTTATGCGGACCGTAACCTTGCTTATGTATATTTATTGTTTTATTTAGTTTTTGTATTTTTGTGGTTAGTAAAAGATTCTCTCTCTCTCTCTCTCTCTCTCTCTCTGTGTGTGTGTGTGTGTGTGTGTGTGTGTGTGTGTGTGTGTGTGTGTGTGTGTGTGTGTGTGTCCCATGGCCGCGAGAACACATCGTCAAGGGCATACTTTTCACCCCTAACCTCTATATGTATTTCTCCGTCTGTTTCTCTCTCTCTCTCTCTCTCTCTCTCTCTCTCTCTCTCTCTCTCTCTCTCTCTCTCTCTCTCTCTCTCTCTCTCTCCAAGCAACTATTATCACATTTTTCATGTGTCATCACCACCACTATCACCAAAACCACAACCACCGCAAACAACCCTATATTCTTTCACTCATGAATTAGAAAAAAAAAATGTACCGGCAGAAGAAGAAGAAGAAGAAGAAGAAGAAGAAGAAAAAGAAGAGGAAGAAGGAGACAAACATCTTTCACTATAACTATCCGTGCAACATACATGAAAAACTAAATAAAAACTACCATTAAGTTTATCGTGTTTCAGACGTCAAGAAAGACTAAATTATAAGTAAGGACAAAATAAGAAAACAACAACCCATTATATTTCATCATAATCACAGCCAGAGACGTTTCCACAATATTTTTTTTGCACTAACTATGAAAAATGCGATTAAAACCATGAATAAGAGGTATGCTACAGTGCTAGGAAGGTAGGGAAGGACGAGCACACCAGCAGAAGGGTTAACAATCAAATCGTTTGGTATACTAAGAATCTATACGTCAATTTTTGTGAGGAGACTGTCAAGCGATCAGAAGACTCACGACTAAAAGAAAACGCAGTCAAAGTACAAAAGGTTACTCGAGATTCAGCCACGTTTATACATTGGCTTTGCCTGCTGAGTGGCCCTTTGGTGTATTAAAAGTCTATACGTTAGGTTTTATAAGGAGACTGTCAGGTAAGAAACCTTGAGATCGAAGAGAAACTCCAAAAAGAACAGTTCAAGTGCAGAAGGTTACTCTATTTCCAGCCACGTCTGTACACTGGCTTTCCGTGATGAGTGGGCGCGACCCTTGGCCTTGGGATCCTCACACATGACTGCTCAGTGAAAGGGAAGGGTATTTACACTGGTTATTTAACACTTTGTCCTTATAAGCTTGGTGATCAGGGAAGTCAAACAGGGACCTTCGAAAGTGAGAGGTTAGTTTTCTTGTCAATTTTACGTGTTGGGGAGGATAAAAAGAGGGTGATTCTGGGATGCATTGTAGGAAGAGGAGTGTGTGTGTGTGTGTGTGTGTGTGTGTGCAGCTGCAGAGACAATAGACGCAAGAGGGGGAGAAAGAGGCGAGGGAAGGAGGGACAAGACTACAATGCATGTTTTAGAGAACAGAAGAGCTCGTAACCTGAGACTTCTTATTCCTCAACACCTCGTCACTCTATCTCGATCACTTTCAGCTATTGGAGTCATTTTAAAAGAGGATTCTGGATTATAGATGAGAAACGCACTGTTGTAAATCCGACTGCTCATCTCTGTGGTCCTTTGAAAGCAGTAATAATGAGAGAGTGAAGCGTTTAAGAATACAGGCAGAAGGTGGCGGTGGCAACGGTGGTGGCTTAATGTATAGCAGTTTTAGGTCGTGTGTTAAAAGGAAAGGAATCATGAATAGCGGAATGAACAAAAACAAAAACAAAAACAACTGATAATGATGGTAATAATTATAATAATAATAATAATGATAATAATAATAATAATAATAGTAAAAAAAGTATCTGTTCACCACACAAAAAAAAAGTAAAAGACTATTTTGATAAACACGTTCAAAACCCCACCTCTCTCTCTCTCTCTCTCTCTCTCTCTCTCTCTCTACAGCATCATCCCAACATTGAACTCCCAGCAGATACCTTTACCTTGGCAAGGACACATTCTCACCCCCCACGACCCCACCCCAGTCCTTCCCCGACCCTACTTCTCCGTTCCCAGGGTCGGGGATGAGTAGGCACGCGGCAGGGTAGAACTAGCAGGCAGGGGCGTGACTAACCATTCGTCCAGTGTCAGCGAGAACATCTTCCCTGAGGCGCGGTTGTTGCCCCTCCCATGATCCCCCCCCCACCTCTCTCTCTCTCTCTCTCTCTCTCTCTCTCTCTCTCTCTCTCTCTCTCTCCCGCCCGAGGCAAGTAACCCCTCCAGGCGGGCATTCTCTAAGAGGACGCCTTAACTCTGCCGGCTCCTGCGTCTGCTGCTGCTACTGCTGTGTGTGTGTGTGTGTGTGTGTGTGTGTGTGTGTACTATAAGCTATGTACCAAAATTAAATCAAGACTCGTAGTTTGAAGAATATGCTGTAATTATTTCTAGTTCACATGTCAATATTTTATTACGGTCAATAAACTACATAGTCCCATATACCTATGTAAATGTGTGTGCGTGTGTGTTTGTGCGTGTGTGTCGGGAGGAGGAGGAGGAGGAGGAGGGAGCCACTTGCTTTTCTCGGCCGTGGGAAGGCGGTACTATAGCAGAGCAAGGCAGTGTGGGAGCAACGAAACTAGGACACACACAGCATCCATTAACGTCAATCAACAGACGAAACACGCTTTAGGGGCAGCATTAACATTACACGTGAAAAACAAAAGCGAAAATGACCGAGTAATGGGCGGGAGAGACACGGCAGTTTAGTGTTATTGAGTGTCGTGAGTTAGAGAGAGGTGTGGGAAGACAAGGGAGAGGACGGCCCGCTACAACGGTAAATAATGGGGCTTACAGGTCACACAGCCCACGACGAGAACCCAAGGAAGCTGCACCACGGAGCAAGGAAGGGGAAAAAAAGGTAAAAAACTGTGATATGCAGCTAATAAAGGCCAGTATTCAGAAACGTTTTGCTTTCTCTTGCTGTCTTACCCCAATTATTCCTAAAGACCAAGGAGCTAATTGGTCAGATTTTCAAGAGTTTCTCCTGTTAATATGTGGAAATCTTGTTAATCTGTCTCTACAATCATAAAAATACCGTTGAAAATCTGTATAACTTTAATTGGAGTCTTTTGAATGTAGGCGCAGAAGTGTTACGGAATATAGTCTCAAGAGAAAGAGAAAGAAAACGACACGCACTGTAGGGTGGAAAAGAGATACATACGCACACTCACACAAAGAAAACGGAATGACCGACGGAAGCTGCACCGCGGAAAACGGAAGAGGAAAAAGAAAAAAAGATAAAAAAAAAAGAAAATAGAGACATGCAGGAGATAAAGAGAGAAGGAAAGCAAGATACTGGCACTGGAAAAGACACACACACACACGCACATAGTCAAACACAGACAAAGATCGCAATGAGTGTCAAACTTTTCCCAAGGTACAGTGTGTCGTGATGTGAGATCGTGTATGTTTGGCACCACGAGAGATAAAATCAAATCCTACCTTGTATTCAGCGCGAGTAAGTGTGTGTTGTGAGTGGTGTGAGTGGTGGGTAAGTCGAGCCGTCCATCACTCACCGCCTTTCATCGATGCTTCGTGTCTTAAGAAGTAAAGAAATTGAATGACTAGCGATCTTTCGTTATTATTGCAGTGATCCGAGGTACCTTGATTAATTTTTACTACTATTTGGTACATCTTTCATTAATCGTTCACTACTCTGGGACGTTTCCTCTGCTTCTACAGCCACTCCCAAATATTATACTCGCTATAAACTGCAAATTCTTTTCTTTTTTTATCTCCTTTCTTGTGGATGCTTATAAAGATTTCATGGGTGTTGTATATCGCAGTGAAAGGGTTAACTCTAATTACTAATGACAAGATGACACTTGTTACTTCATCAGAGTAATCTTAGACGAGAGTAACGAGCAAAAACTATAATTACTGAGGGAAAACAAAAAAAATATAGGCATTTAATGATTCTCAGCTACACGATCTTTCACTTACCTGTCAGTGATGCTGGAGATTATACGCTACCCATGCACCAAGCCATTCTATCAAACCTGTGTGTGTGTGTGTGTGTGTGTGTGTAACTGTTGCCATCAAATTAATGTAGTCTGTTATCTTAATTCGTCTTAGTAAATGGGGTTAGAACTCGCACAAGAAGCTGAAACCTCCATTGTATGTGAGAGAGAGAGAGAGAGAGAGAGAGAGAGAGAGAGAGAGAGAGAGAGAGAGAGAGAGAGAGAGAGAGAGAGAGAGAGACCCAAACAAACAGGAAATAAATGAAAAGGACAAAAAAAAAGCCATTGAAACGAAGTGAAGAGACAAAAAGGAAATAACTGAACAATGAAACAACAAGACAGGCAATCAATCAGTCAATCAGTCAATCAAACAATCATCATTTCACCTCCCAACATTAATTAAGAGTGCTTGTTGTTTACACTCCCATAACATGAACTGAACAACCTAACTGAAATCTAAGCTAACCTAACATAACGGAGAGAAAATTAACTGCATTTGATGACATTAGTGTTTGAGGCAACATAACTTTTAAATCCAGATGGTATGATTATGATGATGATGATGATGATGATGATTGTGGTGATGATGGATTGTGATATCTTATGGTTATTGTTGTTGTTGTTGTTGTTGTTGTTGTTGTTGTTGTTGTTGCTGCTGTTGCACTAAAACTGTTCTATTACAAGTATCATTATTACCAATCATTACCCTCCCTCTTCTTTATTTTTACCTATCATTACTCTTCCTCTTCTTCCTTTTCCTGCTTTTCCTCTTCCACTACCTCCTGCAGCTTCCCCTCCTCCTCCTCCTCCTCCTCCTCCTGCTTCTCCATCCCGTCCCCATAATTTCTTAATCTTGTTTACCTTCTCGTCCTCTACTAAATTTCCCCTGGTCTTCTGCTTCTCCTCCTCTTCCTCCTTCTCCTCCTCTTCCTACTACTACTACTACTATAACGACCACCACCACCACTACCACCACCACCACCACCACCACCTACTGGCTGCTACTTCTGCCGTCACAATTACCCATGATAAAAAGTCTGGCCACAGCAATTTTCCAACAGGCATTTTTTTTCTTTTTTTTTTTTCCCAAGTCACTGATTTATAGACTTGTTTTCTTCACTAACAGGGAAGCGAGCGTACGTGATTCTCAGACCACCCTTCCTGCGCCACCACTTCCTTTGATTCCTATGAGTAAAAAACCCTCTAGTTACGATGATGCGAGGACATTAGGTTTAGAGTTATTTCAAGACACTTATCTTCCAAATTTCGATGTTTGTTTCTGACTTCACTATGGAGACTGCGATTCAAGTGGGCCTTTCATTAAATTTTCTTGTTGACCTTGTCCAATGCCCCTCTTACATAAAAAATAGAATAAATAAATATATAAACCCTGACTACAGCACCGTGTTACCTTACTGTTAATCCGCATAAATTTCAATCAATCAGTCAGTCGATCATTCAATTTTTCTATGTATTAAGAAGGATGCGTATTTGCTAGAGAGAGAGAGAGAGAGAGAGAGAGAGAGAGAGAGAGAGAGAGAGAGAGAGAGAGAGAGAGAGAGAGGTCACACACTAACCATCCCACCCACCTATCCAACCACACACACACACACACACACACACACACACACCGTCACAGTCACGTCCGTACCACACCGACGTCCTTTTTTTTTTTTTTTTTTTTACATATTTCTTCCTTATATATTTCTTCTTTTATATCACTTCCTCTTTTGAACAGCAACCAAAACTTCATAAAACAATAGAACAACATGTACTCAGGATAACTTGATTGCCTTGTAGCCGCTATGTGATGATGATACACTAAGCATTTCATTTTGATAAGTCTAGACGAATTTACTGTGCAAGAACAAAACTACAAGATTTAAAAGGTTTGAACAGCTCAGTTACTCTTTTTGCTGTCTGTGGAGTCTTTTATTATATTCTGAACATGCACCACATCATTTTATCGAGTTTGAAAAGTCACAACAGTCAAAAAAGGCCGCCGCTCTTACATAAATGCTGATATAATGACTAATACTGCTTCCTTCTAGCAGGCTATCAGTTAAGAACAAGTATTATGAAAGTGGCACGATGTGTGGGCGGACGGTATGTGACCTCGGTGAGAAACGACGTAATAGAGGAAGGATTGATAAGGAAAGCACAGATGAGGATGTTACGCAGGAAAGAATCCAACAAAAAGGTAGTGAAGAGGGAAAGGAAAGAGAGAAACGGAATAATAATAAGAAACGGAAACAATAATACTCAAAATACTTAAAAAAAAAATGATACTCATAAATCTCTCGTTATGTAAGCATATACTTCAATCTTCACGCCACGCCTTCCTACTTCTATTCTCCTTCCTCCTCCACCTCCTCCTCCTCCTCCTCCTTCTCCAACTTTCACGGTCGGTCGAGTCAACTATTTAATTCCCTGCAAATATTAGGCAATGCAAAGATCAGGACACCACTCCGAGCACTTGTCTTTCTTCTCTTCCTTTGTCCTTCCATGTAAAAGTCCTCGATTGAATATTGTGACTCAAAGCTCCGTTCAATACGATTAGCCAGGGAGAGATTCTGCCCAAGTGAAAATCTACACAAAGCTGGAAAAGATATTCGTGATGGAAAAATAGGAAAAGAATGGAGCAGAGAAGGGAAGCTGAGAGAGAGAGAGAGAGAGAGAGAGAGAGAGAGAGAGAGAGAGAGAGAGAGAGAGAGAGAGAGAGAGAGAGTAGTAGTAGTAGTAGTAGTAGTAGTAGTAGCAGCAACAACGACGTCTGAAGAAAAAAAAAAAACAGAACAACAGGAACAAGAACAAGAAAGACAACAACAACAACAACAAGGAAAACAATACATCTCATTTAAAACCTTAATTTGTCATTCCTCTTCCTCTTGAACCTCTCCCCCCACTCCTCGCTCCTCACTCCTCACTCCTCTTTCTCCTCCTTCGCCCACTCCACCAGTCTCCTTTCCCTCTCCATAATCCAAAACGCCACGCACGGGACGATCGATGAGGACAGGCGCAAATTCATTACCCTGAGGAACTCCGGAGCTTGATTGTCTTATTTTTCTCAGCCCCGCCACTCGCTGCAGTGCCAACACAGAAGGAAGAACCAGAGTGTAAGGTATATATTTGTCCTGCCACTGGTGAACCTCATGTTGACGATGATGTGTGTGTGTCTGTGTGTGTGTTAGGGGAAGTGGTTGAGGTGATGGAGGGACGGAGGGATGAGGAGAGGAAGAAAGAGGAAGTATTATAAAAAGTGCAAGGGATAATAACCACAGTGCTCGTAAGGAATTCATAACAGTGTGTGCTTAGTAAGACCGCGGCAGCAGTACATCAGAGGAGGAGGAGGAGGAGGAGAAGGAGGAGGAGAAAAAAAGAAGAGGAGGGGGAATAAAAGAGGAGGAAAGAATAGCAAGAGGTAAAAATGTTTGTGCAGGTAATCATCAACGCATAAAAGGGTTTCCAGCGAAGAGTAAAGACCTGGGAGATTCAGCTCAGTCACCACCACACACCAAACCACCACACCACCACACCACTGTCTTGTACTACACCACCATTATCACCACCACCAGTTCATCTCATCACCCCTTCCATCTCTTGTATAATTTCTACCTTGTGCTCTATCTTCCAACACCGCCACCACCATCATCACCACCAGCAGTGCATCTCATCATCATCTCTTCCATCTCTTGTATAATTCATGGCTGGTGTTATATTTTCTAACCGCAAGACTTATTTCACACATACTAAAGGTGAATTCTTCTGCTTACTCGCTGCAACAGGACAGGAAACTAATAGCTGTATATTCAAACATTAGAGGGTTACTGTATATCCATTACCTATTGTTAGAATGAGTAACACAGTCCTTTATCTACAAGCTGACGAACGATTTTGCCGACTGTGCTGCTTTCTGGTGGCAGGTTTATCAGTTACTTACAGCAACACCGACATCTATTGGCAAGGTTATGAACTGGTTTGCCGGCTGCATTGATCTTTGATGACAGACTTCCGAGCCACTAACAACGGGTAACGGGGCGAAGCAGCTGCAGAGTCTTGCCTCTAATGACCATTCCATCTCCTCTCCCGTAGTCTTATGAAAGGGACTGCCTGTTAAGTCCACCTGATGAACGTGTTGATGTGCACCTGTCCAATAACCACACGTATTCTCAAAGTCAAAGTCACAGCTGTCTACACTCGTAAAAAAAAAAAAAAAATAGAGAGATAAAAGAGAAGGAGAGAGAAAAGATCATAATATATTACGCCCACACTCTGCACTACCCTGGTATTGTGGGCAGCCGCAGTAACCGCATCCGCTGACAAACTCACGCAGACCTTTGATAACCACACATCGGCATGCACTTCAATTCAACACGCAGACTCTCTCCATGTACTCACCACTGTCAATGTGCAGCTTCACCATGTAGTAGAGGGACACGGCTCGCTTGGGCTTGGCCGTGGGGTTGGAGGCCATTGTCTCGTTCTGCAGCAGGCATAACGTCTCCTGGATGGGCGCCAAGGGATTCACCACAAAGCTGCATGGAAGGAGAGGAGAGGGAAAGGTTTCATGTATGTAAGGTAGAATTTTTATTGAGAGATTTCAGTGGTAGTGTGAATATTAAGAGAGGTGGTAAAGGAACATTTTTTTTATGAGATTCCAGTGACCGGGAAAAAAAATTAAAGTACCAATGAGAGATGCTAAAGGAAGCACTAGAGGATAGAGTTTTTATTTATTTATTTTTTTGAGGGATCTGAGTGACGGGGAGAGTTTGATGTGTCAATATTAATAAGAGGTGCTAAGGGAAGAGTTTTATGGAGAGATTTCAGTGACGGGGGAAGATGTGTGTGAATATACAATGAAAGGTACGAAGGGAAGGACATGTGCATAAAAGTAAATATTTTTTTTCTCTTTCTCTTTGATGGCATATGAAATTCTTTACTTAGAAAAAAAGGTTTCATTCAAGAGTGACAGGTATATCCACAAACCCCAATGAGAGATTTATTTTTTTTTTTTCGTAATTGAAAGAGATGTGTTACTGATAAAAATATCCTTGACATAAGATAAAAAAAAAAGGAAAACATTTATATAAAGTTTAATGAAAGTTTTGAGGAGCAATCCTGTACACAAACGCCAGTGGATGAGTCTGATATAGTAAAAAGAGATGTATTACTGACAAAATAACCTTGAAATAAGAGAAAAAACAATTTGCATAAAGTTTAATAAAAGTTTTATGAGTGAATCCTACACTTATTCCATGGTTCAGTCTCCTATTAATCCCTCTATCTATCAACTTATGTACCTAGTTACTTATTCGTTATCAATTTTTACCTGAAGGAGGCGGCAGCACACTCCGGCTCCTCGCGGCACCACCCCTGGCACTCCCACAGCGACAGGTTCCTGATGGTGTAGTACGTGGAACCGCGGTAGTCCAGCTCCGTCAGCTTCTCGAACCCAGTCAGACCTGCGGGGAGGAGAGGAGAGCAGGGCGTGAGACGGAGAATAAGTAGAAGGGAACAATGCACGTGAGGCAGGCGGTGAAAGACGAGAGACATAAAGGGCGCGGCAGAAATACCTCACTGTATAATGAGCTAAGTACATAAATTGTTGCGAGAAGTTGTATGAAAGTGAAGTGAAGGAGGTAATGATAAAAACTATATCTTGTAAATGCAGATGATATAACAAGCAATTAATATACAAAGAAAAATGCGAAAATAAATTGTGAAGGATGCGGAAGTGGAATGGGGGGATAAATGCAAGGACAAAAGAACACAGAAAACATGGAAAACTTTACCAACAGAACATAACGTAAAAGAAAACATGAGAGATATGAAACTAAATATGAAAGGCATGAAAGAAGAATAAGGTTTAGAAATAAGAAAAAAAAAATAAAGACTGTGTACGTATAATCATGGATAAATAAGAGAAATTTAACTTAGAGAGAGAGAGAGAGAGAGAGAGAGAGAGAGAGAGAGAGAGAGAGAGAGAGAGAGAGAGAGAGAGAGAGATGACAGGAAGGTAAGTACTAGGGGGTTCATGGTCTCAGGAGAAAGAAAACACAAGGGTAATGAAATTAAAGTGTACATAAAATGACTCATCGTAAAAAAAGAAGAGGAGGAAAGTAACAATGGAGAGAAAAAAACAGAAAAGAGGGAGAAAGGAAAGACACAAAAGGGAGAGAGAGAGAGAGAGAGAGAGAGAGAGAGAGAGAGAGAGAGAGAGAGAGAGAGAGAGAGAGAGAGAGAGAGAGAGAGAGAGGGATGAAAGAAAAGGCAAGACAGAGAGAGAAAAAAATCGGAAGACAATGAAAGAATCTGCAAAATAAATATAAAATAATAAAAAAAAAAAAAAATAACTGAAATATAGGAAAAGATGATAAAAAAAGAGAAAATGAGGAGGAGGAGGAGGAGGAAACAGATGTGTGTACTATTAGTTGTGGTAGGGAGACAAAATAACACGGAGGAGGAGGAGGCAGAGGAGGAAGAGGAGGAGGAGAAGGAGGAGGAGGAGGAGGAGTAGGAGGAGGAGGAGGAGGAGGAGGAGGAGGAGGAGGATGTCAATAATACGTTCGTGAATCATATCCTGACTTGGAGGATGACCGGAAATCCACCTCTTCCTCTAGATCTTCTTCCTCTTCACACATCCTCCTCCTCTTCTTCAGTATCTTCCCTCCCATCACCCCTTCACCTATTTCCCCTCTATTCTTCTTCCTCCTTCTCCTTCCTCTTCCTCCACCTTCTTCTTCTTCTCCTCCTCCTCATTCATATATTCCCCGCTATTCATCCTGTGATTAGTGTACTGTAGTGTATCACCCTTTTCCTCTTCCTCCTCCTCCTCTTCCTCCTCCATCCCATTCATCTCTTTTCCGCTATTCATCCTCTGATTACTATACAGTCTTACACCCTCTTCCACGTTCCCCCTCCTCCTCCTCCTTTTCCTCCTTCCTTCTCTCCTATTCCTCCTTCTTTATTGTGTAAGGTATCCTATTGTTTTTATTGTATGTTAGCATGGACCCTAAGGCTGCTGGTTGTTCTTCTTTTGTGTTCCTTCTCTTCACAACACCTCCTTCCACACCCCTGCACGTTCAAGGCACACACTCACCCATGCACTGTGCACACGAGAGGGTCAAACTGTACATGAAGAACGCTGCGTGGGCTAAACTGCTACGTTAAGCTTCCCATAATCCCTTTGACACACATTCATTGAGTTACTCCTATGAATATTAAGGTTCGTATTTTGAAAGGGTTTGCTCTCTCTCTCTCTCTCTCTCTCTCTCTCTCTCTCTCTCTCTCTCTCTCACCACGATTATTTTCAAAGGCCATAGAGATCATGTTTTCAAGAGTCTTCTGTTGATAATGTAGAAATCTTGTTAATCTGTCACTATTCGTCTGTTTTCAAGTCTTTCTTCTGTTAATAATATATAAATCTTGGTAATCTGTCACTAGAACCGTAAAAAAAAGTAAATAAATAAATAAAACATCCATAAACTAGTGTAATTTCAACTAGAACCCTCTGAATGTATTTGAGGCGCGGCGTGGAAGTGTTTCAGAATCAGCAAAGAACTAAGTAATATAAGAAGTCGAGAGAACAATAAGTCTACATGAAGTGTCCGCTTAAGTAATGTACGTTCTCGTGTTACAGGTATAATTATCCCGCCTCGTCTCTGTGTGTGTGTGTATGTATGTGTGTGTATGTGTGTGTCTAGGAAGCTGTTCTTGCTGTCATCGTCCCATGCGTCAGTACTCGTATAGCTACACGTGTTTCCTTTCCTTTTTTTTATTTTTATTATAGCATTCCTGTCTCTTTACTGTGTTTAACAGGAGTGTAATTTCTTGTTTGCTTGTTCTTTTACTTCCTTCTTTGTTTTATTTTTTTTTATCTCACATGTCGTTTCTTTTCTTTTTTTCCTTCCCTTCTTCCTTTCTTCCCCTTATTTCCCTTCTTCCTCCCTTTATTTCCTCTTTCGTTCCTTCTTTCCTTCCTTCTGATGATGATGATAATAGTCAGAGAAGAAGAAGAAGACGAAGGAGAAGAAGAGGAAGAAGAAGAAAGATGTACGTAAAACCACTGTGAAGGATGACGGAGATGAGAAACAGGAAGAGGAACTGGGAAGGAATGAGGAAGAGGAAGAGGAAGAGGAAGAGGAAGAGGAAGAAAAGCGAGGAAGACTAAAATTAAACAGGAGAAGGAAATACATGTCAAGAATACCAAGAACGCAAGATTTTTTTAATGTTTACTGAGTCTCTCTCTCTCTCTCTCTCTCTCTCTCTCTCTCTCTCTCTCTCTCTCTCTCTCTCTCTCTCTCTCTCTCGACAAAACGCACAGTTCCAAGGTACATTAGCAGATTCTAACGGAACAAGGAGAAAATAATGTAGAGAGAGAGAGAGAGAGAGAGAGAGAGAGAGAGAGAGAGAGAGAGAGAGAGAGAGAGAGAGAGAGAGAGTCACGTAATGAAGATAAGAAAACAGCCAAACTAGATCAAGGAAAATAATAACAACAAAAGGAAAAAAAAAAAAGAAAGAAAAAAAATAACAGTAATTTTCCACGAGAATGATTTTTGTTTTAGTTGAATGATAAATATTGCCTTTCTTATTTTTTTCTTTTTCTTCGTTGCTGTTGTTTTGGTTCACATGACTGACTTACTGACTGACTGAGCTACACACACACTCACACACACACACACACACACACACACACACACACACACACACACACACACACACATTTAGTATATCAATTTATTCTTCGTGATGTCGTATGATGTAATATTGTGATGATGTACATGTATATGTATCCTTGTCTTCGTATGTATGTATGTATGTATGTATGAATGTATGTCTCTCAGTCCGTTCAGTATCGCTCTCGTCCTGCTCTTTTTTTTTTTCTCTCTTTTTTTCTTCCTCTTATTCTCTATCTCTTCGTGTGTGTGTGTGTGTGTGTGTGTGTGTGTGAGCAAGTCTATCTGCTTAGCTATTTCTTGTCTGTCTGTCAGTCTATCTATGTATCCATCTACCCAGTCATCTCTTCCCCACCCCCGTCTCTCTCTCTCTCTCTCTCTCTCTCTCTCTCTCTCTCTCTCTCTCTGCACTCTTCACTATGCAATCCACGTCTCCTCTCGTCCACACACATGACTCTCATCTCCCGCACCTCTCATTCATTCTCCTTGTTTCCGCCTCATTCTTGACATCTCATCTCCTTCTCGTCCTCTGTCCCCCATCACCGTTTGTACACCCCGGATGTGAGAAGAGAGGAGAACCCGGCGCGTGTGTGACGGAAAATTGTACCGTGAATATGATGTACCGTCGTGGTCAGATGTTGGATAACCTTCTGCTCTTCCTTTGTGTTCTTTGGAGTGTAGTGGTTTTTCGTAGTCTTCGTAGTGTTCTTAGGTCTCTTTTTTTTTGTCAAGTTTTTGTCAATTTTATTTTTGGTTTAATTTTGTGTAGTTTTGTTTTCTTTGTCTCGTTTTCTCTCTCTCTCTCTCTCTCTCTCTCTCTCTCTCTCTCTCTCTCTCTCTCTCTCTCTCTCTCTCTCTCTCTCTCTCTCTCTCTCTCTCTCTTCCTACAAACACATACACACATACACAGAAAACAAGAGAAAACAGAAAGAAACAAAAAACAAAACAAAAAGACCTCTCTTTTTACTACTCGTGTGGAATCAGTCAAGAAAAAAAAAAATCACACGTCTCTTGAACGAAATAATTGCAAGAGAACGAAATAAAAAAGAAAAGAAAGGAAACATCTACATTCCAATGACTCTTTAAGTGTATGTTCTGCGTTTCTCTTTGACATTTCACATTGTTACGTGTGTTAAGTTATAGGTATTCAATTTAGCAAGCACATGTCAAACTCTTTCCCTGTACATCTTCTCTCTTCTAACTGCTTCTCTGTACATCTATCCAACCTTTGCAGTCCTGTACTATACTTTATTACTCTCTACTACTTAACGTGTCTATTTTACTATTGCTCCTCGCTAACTCAATGGCATCCTTCCATGCTATGAAGTGACGGAGGTTCGCAAGGATTTTTCAGTGATGTGCAGGGAATTTCTGTCCTCCCAGAGCAAGAGGATGGGGGAGAAGTATGTGATCGGTCTGTCATGAATTCTAAAGCTCTTTCTGGTAGTCATGAGTTCAGCACGTGATTCCCCGGACCATGATGAATTGGAATAGAAATAATAATAAGAATAAAAACAAGAATGAGACTAAGATAACAAGCACATTAAGACTAAGAAAAGTAAGAAAATAAGAGTAAAACAAGAAAAATAAAAAGAGTGAGGATAAGAATAAGAAGAATGTTAATACCAGTAAGACAAGACAGATAGACAGACAAGACACCCAAGACACACACACACACACACACACACCCTTCCTTTACGTAGAACCTCAACATCCTGTCTTTATATATACTCCCTTCTCCCTTCCCTAAACACAGTTACTTCCTTTCACCACACCCATATGTACTCTCTCCCTCTTCCCTACCCTTCTCTTCCCACCCCTCCCACCAGTTCATAGTATTCCTTCCCATCCCCCCCCACCCCCTCTTGCCTGGTATCATAAGTCTATCCTGGGCCTTGTTTCCTGTGCTATTACGCCTCTCTCTCTCTCTCTCTCTCTCTCTCTCTCTCTCTCTCTCTCTCTCTCTCTGCTCCTGTCCTATTTAGTCAAGTCCCCGTTACAATCTGTTCCGTATAATCAATGCGATATTTTCCACCGTTTTCTTTCTTTCTTTCTACTTGGTTCCGTCTCTTCTCCTTTCTTTACGGATTATGATTTGCTTCCGTCTTCCGTTTTCTTCCTACTATCTGATTTGTACATCTTCCGGTTTTTTTTTTTTTTTATCTGTCCCGTTCACTTCCTGGTGTCACTTTATCGTTCTCCATTAATTAATTCGTCTCCTGATTTTTATTTTCTTTTTTTTACAATATCATCTCATATTCTTTGATTTATATTGTTTTTTTTCTTTTTTTTTTGTCTAATGTTACTTTTGTTTATCGTCTGCCTTTATTAAATCTTTCACTTGCATCTTTCGTCTTTTTTGCAGATGATTTTCTGCATTTTTTAAATTAATTTCCTGCTCCATTATTCTGTCTTCACCATCTACACCTCTTAGTTCAGTTTGTTTGATGGTGTGTTTGTCAATACCTCTATATCTTCTGTACGTTTCAGTTTTTTTTTTTTCGTTTACCTAAGTAACTCTACGTGCACTCATGTCTGTCACTTCCGTCTGATATTCTACCTTTCTTACATGTCTATACAACTAAATCCTTATCCTCTTTAGTTTAATGATGCCTCCTCACTCTCTGTCTATACTCAGGTTAATTTTTCCACGTCTATCTCCATCTCACTAAGTCTTTCCTCAGTCTGTCCGACGGCAATGACCTTGAGATGAAAGCCACATTAAGACTTAACATCCTACCCAGTCACAAGATTGGCCAGAAGATTAAGAGGGCTCGGCCAGACAAGAGCGTAAGACAATACGATTACTGTGTGTTTTCTGGTGGCAATGAAAGTGATTTGTCTCCATCATTGAACAGGAGAAAAAACGAAAGATTAAAGATTAGTGAAGTGTCTGGAACATTTGCAGAATATAACAGAATGCAAAAAAAAAAAAAGGTAAACACGAAGGACTAAATATGATACAGACGGAAAACAAAGAGAAAGAGACAGAAAAAAGGGAGAATATAAAAGAACGGGAAAGGAAAACACCAATGACTACATACAACACTGAAGGAAAACTGAGAGAAAGAGAAAGCAGACTATTGACAGACATAATAAAATGATATGCAATGATACACACAAGCACCGTAACGCCAAGTACAACGACACGAGTAAAAGTGACGAAATGTAACCAAACATGAAGAAGAACCACCACCATTACCACCAGCATGGGCACGTAATGAGGCATACAAAGTGAAAGTGAGTACATTGCATTTAAAAACCACACACACACACACACACACACACACATACCCTAATGCCAAGCGTACAATGTCAATAAAAGTGGCAAGATATACGTGTAACAAAGCCTGGAGCACCACTAGCAACATAGACACGTAATGAAGCATGTTAAGTGACGAGAGTATATTGTATTAAACAGCTGAAAGTGACGGTGCAGTTCATGATTACTATAATGCACTGCTAACCATTACAAACCGCTGCACTGGGAAGCAAATAGAGGTGGTGGGTGAGTGACGGAGCTGAACCAAGCTTGAATTGATCGTTAAGATGAAGATACATGAGAAGAGGAGGAGGAGGAGAGAGAGAGAGAGAGAGAGAGAGAGAGAGAGAGAGAGAGAGAGAGAGAGAGAGAGAGAGAGAGAAATAAAACAGACTGACGAACAGATTGACGAACAAAAACATAAAAACCTACAAAAATAGCAAGAAAGAAACAAAGAAACAGCGAAAAAGACAGAGAGAGAGAGAGAGAGAGAGAGAGAGAGAGAGAGAGAGAGAGAGAGAGAGAGAGAGAGAGAAATAAAGTACTGCAAGAAAACAACAAAGGGACGGGAAGTGATTTATGAAGGCTATTAATAAAGAGAAAGAAAGAGAGAGAGAAAGATAGGGAGACAGAAAACGGGACTCGGGTTTACGTAGATTGAGGGGGGTCTTACCTGCAGCAGCTGAGGCCAGAACCAGCACCACCGCGCCCACCAGAATTGGCCACCGGCACATCTGCGGAAAGACACACACACCGCTTAGCCTCAGGTGTACTTCATGTATGCTTACTGACTGCTGGCTGACTCCATGCACGCCGCCCACCTGTCGCTGTTCATGGCTCTCACACACACACACTACTCGTACGTACATGCATACATACATACATACATATATAGTTGCTTACATGTAGACAGACTGATAGGTAGATATACATACAGATTGATAGTCACACACACACACACACACACACACACACACACACACACACACACACACACACCAAAGAAATAATAATAATAGTAATGATATCACTTGCAAATACACCAAAAGGACAAAGATCATTAGAAACTCCTCTGAACAATTCGTTGATTTTGAGAACTTCTAAAAACGGGAAACGTACACGTACAAAAAAAAAAAAAAAAAAAACTGAAAAATTAAAGAAACAAGCGGATGGACAGATCGACTCCATTACATTCCAATAGATCTTTTTTCCAGGTTCCAAAGAGAGAGAGAGAGAGAGAGAGAGAGAGAGAGAGAGAGAGAGAGAGAGAGAGAGAGAGAGAGAGAGAGGCCACACAGACAGCCAGAAAGATCAGCGGCGCGGGA
This sequence comes from Scylla paramamosain, assembly GCF_035594125.1. Classification (NCBI taxonomy): domain Eukaryota; kingdom Metazoa; phylum Arthropoda; class Malacostraca; order Decapoda; family Portunidae; genus Scylla; species Scylla paramamosain. The sequence goes on from NC_087164.1 coordinate 21,623,931, forward strand.
AAGGCTGCCAACAAAAGAAGAGAGCTCTTGTCATTGTCATTGTTACTGGAGCGAGATAATGGCCAGATTGTCAGTCCTAATGCAAGACGAGCCTACACAAATACTCCTTCGATTACTTCAGCCAACCGGGTCGCCACGCTGGACTACACTGGGAGATGAAGCACTGGGGGAAGGTTACTGGGTCGTGGGGTGACTGGGTGACTCAAGACAGCCATGGGTCTGTAACAGGCAGTGATCCGGGTGATTCAGAAGCAATGACTCGTGGGTGATGGAGCACTTGGGGTAGGGTGGGTGAGGGTGTGGTGTGTGGTGAGTGGGTAGTGACTTGTGTGTGGTTGTGGTGGTGGTGGTAGGTGACTATGATGGGTGGTGTGTTGTCTCAGTGGATGATGGTGGTGTTAAGTGGATGGGGGACAGTATTTTTTTATTAATTAATTTATTTATCTATGTTGTTCTTATTATGTATATTTTTTTCGCATTCCATCTTTCATCGTATCAGTTTCGTATCCTTTTTTGTTGTTTGATACATTAAAGTTTATTTTTATCTTTTGTAGTCACTAGCGTACCAAATCATTAGAACACATTGTTACATTACTTGGAATATAATCATCTGTAGCTGTTCTTATCTATCATCTTCTCTTGCCTGTTATATTAATACCAATAATGTATGTATGTTATGGCATCATCTACTTCTGTCATGATTAAATGCATTGTCACATGATGATAGTTTAAACCTCTATGCGAACTTTTGTAAGACTGTGATCAATGAATAATCTTAAAATTAATCTGCTGAACGATATGGGAAGAGCGATGGGTGTTCTTAGTAATGGGGACAAAAGATGACGCGTGTTGAATGATGGAGAGTCGTAGTTAGTGCTGTTAAATGGGTGGGAATGATGGGTGACCAGTGATGGATGACGGATAGAAGTAGTGGGCCATCTTTAGTAGGTGATAATTACCGTTAAATGGGTAGAAATGATGGGTGACCAGTGATGGATGATGGAGAGGAGCAGTGGGGCATCTTTAGTCGGTGAGAAGTCTTAAGTGGATGGGGAGAACTTGTGACACGTGTTGGATGATGGAGATTAATGGGACAGCTTTAGCAGGTGATAGGTGCTGTTAACTGGATGGGGACAGCAGATGACAGGTGGCAGGTGACGTGGCTAGGTGGTCTAAACGAGGGATGGATTAAGGTGAAGGTTCGAGGGTGGAGCAGCAGAGGTGATGTGGAGGGCGTGGAGGGTGTGGAGGCAAGGGTGGGGCCTGGGGAGAAAGACGGGCGGGGGACGAACAGTTAGTAGGCCGAACAGCAGGTGTGTGGCGTGACAGCTGAGTGAGGTGGGTGGGTGGGTGAGGAGTGGTGGTGGTGGTGGTGGTGGTCACTGTGTCTCCCCTCGCCAGGCACCACCAACACCAGCACCATCGCCACCAGTATCAACACATTAGTAATACAAAATACATCTAAAACTACGACAACAACTACAACAACAACAACAACAACTACTACTACTACTACTACAATCATCGACTCTTTTCTAGTGTAATGCCCCAATCATCTGCTCTAATTGGCAAGATGCAACTGATATAACTATGATGGGACAAGAAGAGAAATAATGCAGGGAAGAGAACGACATTTGAATTATATAAAAAGCTACGTTACTGTTGAAACTTTATACTTTCACCTACTTGTTTGTCTTTCTGTCTATAACCCTCTCTCTCTCTCTCCCTCCCAGTCTAAACACTCCATTACCACTAGCCATGCACTTCCTTCCCTCCCGTGCCAATGTTAGTTCATCATACCACGTTTCTCTTCCTCTTACTGCAATGCACCCCTCCCTCTTGCCTTCCGCCCCACACCTCCCTCTCTCCACCCGTCCTGGCCTGCGATGTGGGTTACCGAGAGACACATGGCGCATTGTTCCTCCCTGCCAAGACCTCAGAACATAAGCCAAAAGTGTGTTAAGTAAAATCCAGGAAAGCTTTAAGTTTTCTTCACAATTTTATTCCTTCCTGTGCTGAGAGAGAGAGAGAGAGAGAGAGAGAGAGAGAGAGAGAGAGAGAGAGAGAGAGAGAGAGAGAGAGAGAGAGAGAGAGAGAGAGAGAGAATCAGAGAGGCAGAAAGTAAATTAAAACAGGAGGAAAATTAGGAAAATGAGGAGGAGGAGGAGGAGGGGGAGAAGGAGGAGGAGGAAGAAGAAGAAGAAGAAGAAGAAGAAAAGTAGTCGTAGTAGTAGTAGTAGTAGTAGTAGTAGTAGTAGTAGGAGGAGGAGGAGGAGGAGGAGGAAAATTAAGTCACAGTCTGGTTCATTGGGGCCTCTTCTTTCCCTGGCTTCCTCCCCTTCCCTCCTTCCCTCCCTCCCTCCGCCAGCAGGTCAAGGTTTTAATACTTCCGGTCATTGCGGCGTGTGGTGATCACTGGAGAACAGATTATTTTCTTCTCTTTGCCTCCTGAGTAACGGCTCGCTTCGCCCCAACGCCCCTGACGAAGTCCTACGCACACGACACATCCTTCTCTTTACTTCTGTCCCTTATTAACTTAACCTTCCTCTGTAAACATCTTCGCGTTTTTTTTTTTTTTTAACTTCAATGTTCATGCGCTTTACTAAATCACCCTTCCTTTCTTCGTATTCTTCTCTTTACTCCTCTTCGTTACCAATTCGCACATTTTATCATATTCTTTTCATCTCCTTCCATGTTCTTTATTAAAATCCTATACGTTCTAAAGATCCTTCTCTTTTTCTCCTTTCCTTCACCATCTCACACATCCTAAGCACACATCCTACATATGTATCCCTTCATCCCTTCCAAGATTAGCACCCACTACTGTCTATTAAAAAGTAGTCAAGAAAAAACGCTGAAACTTACGAGAATGCGGTCTTTCCATCCCTGCTACGCTACATATACACACAATACATTAGTATACCAATAAACATTTACACTTGCGCCCTCCCACACAAACAGTAGTGGGTATAGATGACACGTTTTCTTTCTTTTGTAATGTTCCCAGCTTTTTATTCTTTTCTTTCTCTTTGCGTGCCAAGGAAACTGACCGACTGCACAAAGAATGAGAGGAAAAAAAAAATAAATAAATAAAACCGGTTCATTCTGCTGTACCCGGAAACTTAATAAGAAAAGAATAAAATAAAAAAAAGCTTCGCTAATTTTGTTTTGGAGATGCGTTGACAATCCTAGTGTGAAATAGATTAAGTAAAACGTTAGGAGGAGAAGCTAAACCAAACACCGTAGTTAAGACACAAAGATCTGCTACCGTTAAAAAGTCACACGTTAAAATTTACTTATATCCCATTGTTTGAAGCAGTACATACACTTTACATGAGTTACAAGCACGAAGAACCCTCCCTGCATCACACGCCTGTCCTCACGTGCTTTGCTTTGCGTGCAGTGATGGCCACATGAACGAGTCTCATTGCGGGAATCGTGTTGACTCAGACAGGGATAATACATCTTGGTGACTCGCTCATGTATATACGTGTTACTTGCAAGCACGTTCACCGCCTCTTCCTTCTCTCTCTCTCTCTCTCTCTCTCTCTCTCTCTCTCTCTCTCTCTCTCTCTCTCCTCTCTCTCTCTCTCTCTCTTGTTCTTCTTTTCTTCTTCCCTCTTACTTTCTCTTATTTTAAATCAGATAAGCTCGTAATAGTGAATAATTCAGTGTTATTATGTAATTTTGGGTTATTTGAGAGAGAGAGAGAGAGAGAGAGAGAGAGAGGAGAGAGAGAGAGAGAGAGAGAGAGAGAGAGGAGAGAGAGAGAGAGAGAGACAAGTAAACAGACAGACAGACAGACACACACACACACACACACACACACACACACACACACCACACACACACACACACACACACACACACACACACACACACACACACACACACACACACACACACATAAGGTGGTGGCGTGACACCCACCCATGAGGCAACGCGCACCCACCACCACGTCTCGCAGGTGTGTGGCAGGTGTGCGTGACTCAGGTGTGTGGGGGCTCCCGTTAGGCGCGGGGAATCAGAGCTCAGCATACCTACAATGTGCTCACTGAGGCTGGCAGAGAGAGAGAGAGAGAGAGAGAGAGAGAGAGAGAGAGAGAGAGAGAGAGAGAGAGAGAGAGAGAGGAGAGAGAGAGAGAGAGAGAGAGAATGCTACATCGAGACAATTAAGTGAGGTAGCAAATTAAAGAACTTCATCGTGTGTGTGTCTAAGAGTACTGGGAAGGGAGAAACAAATAGACGAGGAATATTAAAGGAGGACAGGAGAATACAAAAAGGGTAATAAGAAAAAAACGACACAGGGTTGGGAAGGAAAACAGAAGCGATAGAGTTTCAACATGTGTTCGTATTAGCGTGCTGGGAAACTGGGAAAGGAGAAACAGACAGGCAGGGACTTAGACACAAAGTACAAGTAAGAAAACACGAGCATACAGATAAGAAAATGGGAGGAAAGACACAGGGTTAGGTAGGGAATGGAAAGGAAAGCGATGGACTCATTAAGGAGGTCAATTTCTTGCTGGTGTGAAGATAGACGGCCATTCCATTGTTCAGGGGTTTGCGGTGACCGGCCTCCCGCGACCCCTTCATGATGACCTGTCCGTGCTGGCTGTGATGGTGGTGGTGGTGGTGGTGGTGATGGTGGTGGTTCATATTTTTGCCTTAAACTCTGTACTGTACTTTTCTTGGTTTAGTGTATTAGTTTATTATTACTATTTTCTTACTATTTTAGGTATTACTATTTTGTTGGGATTATTATTTTAGGTCTCGTTGAAATCTCCTCTGTTGTTTTTGGAGGTGTTAAATTTCCTTGTTTAGATGCTCTCTCTCTCTCTCTCTCTCTCTCTCTCTCTCTCTCTCTCTCTCTCTCTCTCTCTCTCTCTCTCTCTCTCTCTCTCTCTCATTAACAGTGACCTTTTGCCTTCCCTGATTCTTAATTATGTCTTAATTAATATTGACTCGTCGGTGAGGAGGCCCGGCCGCTCACGACGCGCACACTTTGCTCTTCCTTCGTAGGCTGGTTTCGTGTTCCTCAGATGCTGATTAGTTTTTTTTGGGAGGTCTTTTTTTTGTGTGAAGATTGAGTCACTCCTTTGAGCCGTGCAAGATTTTCCGTATTAGGAGATTTGGTTAGTCTCTCTCTCTCTCTCTCTCTCTCTCTCTCTCTCTCTCTCTCTCTCTCTCTCTCTCTCTCTCTCTCTCTCTCTCTCTCTCTCTCTCTCTTTGTTTCTCATTTTTTGCAGATTCCGTCTTCTTTCCTTTTTTTTTCCTCCTATCATAACTTTGCATTCCTTTCCCTGTTCCTCTTCTTTTCCACCTCCTCTCTCTCTCTCTCTCTCTCTCTCTCTCTCTCTCTCTCTCTCTCTCTCTCTCTCTGACTTTCTTGTTCCTCGTTTATTTTCTCTAACAATTTCACTTCCATCGTAAACATTTTGTCACGTTGATGTCACGTTCTTGATGTTAAACGTCTGTCCATCTTCCGTTTTCTTTGTATTGCGTGTGTGTGTGTGTGTGTGTGTGTGTGTGTGTGTGTGTGTGTGTGTGTGTGTGTGTGTGTGTACGTCAGGCGTCACGGTCAACAGTCGTGGCTGCGTGACGGTTCGAGGCGCCTCTGGCAGTCCCACCGCCACCGCTAATGGCTCAACAGGACACCGAAGAAGGTTCCTCACGGCGAAGACTTAATAAATAGCCGTACGTACATGACGGATGAATGCACGGGAGGATTCTGTGCTTTACGAGAGGTGTATAGTCCCTCAAATTGCCTTAGTATTTAATTCCCACATTTACTCTATTTCTGACCGAGAGACAAATGAATTGTACGGGAAGATTCTATGCGTTAAGAGATGTGTAGTCCCTCAGATTGATTCATTATTTTATTTCCACATTTAGTCCAATTCTGACCGAGTGGCAAAAGGGTTTACAGTAGAAATCTTATATATATAGCTCCCCAGATTAAGTTTACTATTTTATTTCCCCTTATTCTATTCGTGAGAGCCTGACCGAGTGACGAGTTTACGGGGGGGGGATGGTATGCGCTACGAGACATGTTAAGTTCTTCAAGGTGATTAATTATTTTATGCTCCCTGTTTACTGTGCTTTTTTAAGTCTGACCGAGTGGTAGATGAGGATGTTATGCCTTACGAGAGATGTACAGCTCGTCTAATTAGTTTATTGTTTTGTTCCCTAGTTCATCCTGTTCCTGATTGTTTGACAGAGCGAACCTTCACACAAGCACCTTATTTCTGTTTTTTTTTTCTAGGACCAACGTGTTTATTTATTTATTTATTTATTTATTTATATATTTTTTTGGTTGGGGGGTACAGTTTCCCAATGTATTGATGTGATGTTCTACGGAATATTTCATATAAAAAAAAAGAAAAAAAAAAACATTTGCCGAAGAAGTAAATCAGTTTATCGCATTTCAGACTAAGGGCCCCATAAAAGAAAAAAAAAAAAAAAAAAGAACTGGTTTACCTAACGAGAAGATGTAATTATATAGCTGATGGAATATGGCCCATTAGTAGAAGCACAGCCACCTCTTAGAGAAAATAGCTTCGCATCATCAGCATTTCCAAAGTCTACAAATATATAATTAATCGGGTTTTTTAATGTTTTTTTTTTTTATTTTATAATTACTGATAGAATTTTTGTTAAACTATCACTGGAGAAAAAAAAAATCAGAGCCTGTTAAGACAAGAGATAAGACGCAGAGACAACTGTGAACATGAACTAAAACACTAAAACAATAAAAAAAAACAATAGATACAATTAACAGGGTTTTTAATATTTTCTTATAATTACTTAGAAGAATTTTTATTAAACTATCACTGGAGGCAAAAAAAAAAAAAAAAAAAAAAAAAAATAGAGCCTGTTAAAGGAAAGATAAGACTCAGAGACAACTGAGAACAAACACTAGAACGATAGAGAAGATGCAACGTGGAGGTGGGAAAGGAAGAGAAGCAAGGAAATACACCAATAACAAACACCATCATCGTACCTCATGGATCAGTAGACACACAGACAAACAGATCAACATTCCTCTCACCCACAACGCCGTCACAGGAAGACTCATGAATACGTAACTTGTGCAGTGACTCACCATATGCTTCCTCTGCTCTCCTTCTCCTATAACTGTCTCGCTTTAAGTTCCACCCATGCCTTCTTTTCTTGTAGTAATTACGTGTTTTATAATTCCTTTTTGTGTTTGCTTCATTCTCTCCATTAGTAGAATTTCCGTCATGTTAAGTGCTTGATTTTTTTTATTTGTGTTCTTTTATATTTTTATGTTAGTATTTTGGAAAGTTTAACTGATTTGGAGTCTCAAAATTATATAGTGTAGCTTATCACAAAAAGGCTATTAAGGACCAAGAAACAGTTAGCAGTTTGTTTTTCCTTTGCACACCTTTGTGCTTTTTGAATATTTGAAAAGGCTATTTAACACATTTAGGGAATCAAGATCAAGTAGCTCAGCTGATCACAAAGAGCCTCGTCAGGACGGCACAAGAAGTCTAGCATTGTTTGTCCTTCCTTTGTGTTCTGCGTCTATGCTAACTGAGAACACAACCGCATGACAAGACGAATATGAAAAAACAATAAACAGTAATAATGACTATTGCTTTACTCGGCTACTGACCACGACTCTATTTATTCCCCTAGAACTTAATATAAAAACATTCCTTATATCATTAGCACCTCAAGCTTGCGCAATGATAAGTCTTCGCACATACAGTGAAGCAGGAAAGACTGTCGGCGTGCGGAGTAAACTGCAGCGCTAAGTGGGGAGTGATTGGAACGCTGCGCTACTTTACCACCGAGACAGCTGCTCAGACACAGACACGGACAGACGGACAGACAGAAATGCAGGCTGCGGTGTTTGGTTCCGGTGCAGAACTCGGCCAGCGTGTTTGAGAAGAGCTGACCTGCTTACGTCACCGGGGAGGGAGTGAGGGAGGGAAGGCGTGGAGGGATGGAGGGAAAGGAGGAGGGAAGGAGATCTGACCTCAATATATGCCAGCAGCTGCAGATGCGTGAAGCTACACACACACACACACACACACACACACACACACACACACACACACACACACACACACAAGAGAGAGAGAGAGAGAGAGAGAGAGAGAGAGAGAGAGAGAGAGAGAGAGAGAAGAGAGAGAGAGAGAGAAGGAGAGAGAGAGAGAGAGAGAGAGAGAGAGAGAGAGAGAGAGAGAGAGAGAGAGAGAGAACGAGGAAAAGAAAAGAAAAATAGAAAAGAGATACAAACAGACACACAAAAACACAAACCCAGACAGCGCCAGGTAGACAAACAAAACAGAGAGAGAGAGAGAGAGAGAGAGAGAGAGAGAGAGAGAGAGAGAGAGAGAGAGAGAGAGAGAGAGAGAGAGAGAGAGAGAGAGAGAGCAACTAGCTATCACATATTCCCACAGTTGTTACAAGCACGAGAGTCCTGTGAAGGAAAGAAGATCATTGGAGCATCACTGGCGACATTTCCCATCATTACAAACATCACACGAGACAGCTTATAATACCAGCACAGTCTAATAACAGGGATATTTTTTAATTCCTATGGTGGAAGCTTTTATTTTATTTTATTTTTTTTCTATTTCTTTCTAGGTTAATATACGTAATTTGACGTAACATAGGCAATGGAGAGTGAACGTGGATCTCACTCGGTTAAATAAAGATATCAGTGGTTGTGTGTATAAAAGATTGAAGTAATAGATAGACTGACTGACTGACTGAAGCGGTGAATGAATAGATAGGTAAATAAATAAATAAATAAATAAATAAATAAATAAATAAATAAATAAACAAGCAATAATCGAACAAATAAATACATAAATGAATAAATAAATAAATAAATAAATCAATAAGCAAAGAAATAAGAAAATAAGTATATAAACAAGACATAATAAACAAATACAAATAACATGAAGAAGGAAAGAAAAAAAAAGAAAGAAAGAAAGAAGAAGAAAAGAATAAAAAAAAAAAAAAACATGAGCAACAGCAACAGCAGCAGCAACAACAACAACAACAACACAAGAACCACCACCACCACCACCACCACCCTAGCAGTCTTTAGCCTCCAAACGATATGAGTGACGCGGCCGTACATCCCCGTGTGACAAGGAGGCGGTGAGGGTAGATGCACCTGTGAACATCTTCATTAGTAACGCTTTAGTCCCTCTCCCACCAGCCAGGTCTTCACTCTCACACTCACCACCATCACCACCACCACCTAGTCCTCCTCCTTCTCGTCTTCCTAGTCCTCCTTGCCTCTTCCTCCTTCTCCTCCTCCTACACTAGCTAGCCACCCGCATCTCCTGTGTAATTACGGATATCGACCAGTCACAGTCAGGCAAAAGAAAAACACACACATACAGACACACACATACACGTAACACACACCAAAAGAAAACACGCACCAAGAACAAAGATACACACACACACACACACACACACACACACACACTAAAGAAAAACAATAACAAAGAAAGAAAAAAAAATACTCCATCCACCAAAACAAATAAACAAATAAATAAATAAATAAACAAAATAACATAAAAATAACGGATCAGACTCCATAAGACACCTAATTGATGCCTGAAGAAGGTTAAAGGTCCAGCACCATTCATTTCCACCCATCCTGAAATTTAGGTAAACACCCCCAGAGCAGACAGTGCCGCGCCACACCCTACACATCCGACCATCGCTAATATTGAACGCTGAGAGTGGGAATCAGAGAGAGAGAGAGAGAGAGAGAGAGAGAGAGAGAGAGAGAGAGAGAGAGAGAGAGAGAGAGAGAGAGAGAGAAATTTCAACGAGGAACAAACAATGAATCTTGGGTGTTCTTTATTCCTCTCTCTCTCTCTCTCTCTCTCTCTCTCTCTCTCTCTCTCTCTCTCTCTCTCTCTCCCTCCCTCTTTTATTAATCTATAAGAATAACTGCAACTATTTAACGCTAAAAGCAACAAAAACAAGAGAGAGGAGAGAGAGAGGAGAGAGAGAGAGAGAGGAGAGGAGAGAGAGAGAGAGAGAGAGAGAGAGAGAGAGAGAGAGAGAGAAGCGGTAATGAACAAAAGGGATTCAAGCCGCACTGAGCATGTAAGTTTACCGACTGAAAACACCAGTCAAAAGTCGCCGGCAAATTTGACGCTCAAACAGACCAGCTCATAATGGTACAACGAATTAATGTTCTAGAAAATCGATCATTAGTAGCTTGAAAATGTGACTTTTTAAAAACGATCAATTGTCGCTGATAACGCTTCACTCTTCAGTAGTTCGTGGGAAGAAGCGAAACCTGAAGGTGATAGAGAGTGAAGGATGAGTAAGTGACAAGGTTTTCTCCGCTTCAGTAAGATAGAGACCACTTGAAAGCATAAGAACATCGGAGAAGTTGTAATAAGTCGGTAGGCCTACACGTGGCAGTCCTTGTATAAGATTTGTATCCTCATCCATAAACTTGTCTATTCTTCTTTTAAAGTTTTTTTTTATTACTTTACTCGACGCTAACAGTCTGATTATTAAGTCCTATTCCATACTCGGCGCTAACAGTCTGATTACTAAGTCTATTCCATACTCGGCGCTAACAGTCTGATTACTAAGTCTATTCCATACTCGGCGCTAACAGTCTGATTACTAAGTCTATTCCATACTCAGCGCTAATAGTCTGATTACTAAGTCTATTCCAGTCATCTACCATTTTAGTTGAGAACCAGTTTCTTCCTATCTCACTTTCTTCAAGTATAATTTTAGTAATTTTGAACCAGTTACTTCTATTCCCTAAGGATCTTCCCTGTATCACCCTTGTTATCTTGTTATACATCTCTTATACCACTTAAATACCTCCATTAGATCCCTCCTCTTATCTACGCCTCCACTGCTGCTGCCTCCTAAAGAAGTTCAAATCTTTTAGTGCCTGTAGATTTATTTAACCTCAGTACAGTCGTAGATTTATCATGAATAAGACAACAAGCGTCACATTGTCATTAGCAGTCAATGGATCGACCCTTCCAATGACATTTGACGCATTTTTTCCTTAATCACAAAGTACGGTAAGACTTTTGTTCTACAGTCACCTCTAAACACCCTCGAGGCGAGAAACGGGGTAAATCTCTTCTTTAACATCTCTTCTTTCTTATAGATGCATGTAAAGATTCTGTGCCGTGCCTTTACTCCTGTGGGTTGTTGCGTATCATAGTGGAGGAGCCGAAGGAGAGTGATGATGGAGGATTCTTGGCCAGGCAAATGAAGAAGCCACCTGTCACGTGGATGTGGCTGCCTTCTCACTCTAAACATTCCTGTATATTTTCAACAACTCCATTTGCGGTCGTATTAGGTTTCTACGACTTGTCCTTCAGTTTGTTTAGGTTTAATAGCCTCTCGCTGCCACGACTGCCTTGAGAATGTGAGTTAGCATTCGTAGTTTTTACTTCCCCACTTTTGTAATTAAGAATTCCACACAGCAGGCTTAAGATTCACCTCATTCTAGTCTCCTGTGTTATTATCCAAACAGTGTAAGACATTCAGGCAAACTGCTGATGGGTGGCAAAGTTAACCCTATCACTGGTATGGTCGGCCTTTGCTAACATTCAGAGTATTAAAAAAACTGGCTACAGAAAGAAAACGGGGTGAGACAATATGAGATTAACTATGTCTTCCCCACGCAGAAAAACGGTTTAAGAGGCAAGTTAACCGTATCACTGGTATGGTCGGCTTTGCTAACATTCAGAGTATTGTAAAGACATTTGTTACACAGAGAATAGGAGAGTTACTTTATCTTCCCTACATAACAGAACTATTTACAAGACCACACAACAAATATAAGTGTTTACAGGTAGATTCGCAGATAATTATGGGAAAAATTCTTCAGCACAAGGTAGATGGAGTGACAACAGAGCGCTGGGATTTGTGAGAAAATATAACTGTAGAAGACCAGGAAGTGCTTGGAGCCTTCGTGGACACTGTGGTCAGGGTTTGCCGGGGAGTTCTAGGGAGTGATGCGTACTGTCTCCCAATCCCCAAGTGAAATTCCCCCATTGCCGAAGTTTAGTCTATGGGCGGTGGAACTCTGGGTAAATATTGATCTTGGTTTTAATCATGAGAGTTAACGGACACTGTAGGCAATGATGCGTGTCCTCTCTCTTTCCTCTACACGTAATAATTCTAACATTCCCCAAGTTTATAGTCCGCTACGGGCGATGAAATTCCTGGCAAATGATGATGATAATGATCCAGGTCCCGTATTCTTAAAAGGCTTGCTCTCTCGCTACGACTGTTTTTAAAAGGGCACAGGGATGATTAGTCGGTTTGTTATGAGTATTCTTCTCTTTGTTAGCGCAGAATACTACATAAACTTCATGCTTTTCCTTTCTTTCATCAGTTTTGCCCATCTTCGTAAACTTCCACTAGAATCATAAAAAAAAAAACCACTCTTAAATATCCCCAGTAACCACGAGGGCCTGTTACAAGTACCACCACATAATCATTAATACGCCGAGTAGCGGACGGGCATAACAGTGCGAAGAGTTTAAGAATGCTGTCCTTCCTTTTATCTGAGGGCGGTTTGTACTCAGCCATCTTCGGTTCGCGTGCCAGTGACTTGATAAGATGACAGGGGACTTCTACACTCTACACTTCTAGACTACCCAAACGTCCCAGTGTGTAATCTCGACTTTTCATTGGCTATAGTGGATATTATCAAGGTTTTCTGGTCTTTTATATGATTTTGATAGTTTAATTATTACTTTGGGCTGTCAGTAGGAAAGAATACCTATGCGAAACTGACTAATTATCTCTCTGGCCTTTGGATTTTCATTGGCGTAAGTTATCGTGGTTTTCAAAGTTTTTTTTTTTTGTGATTTATGATTGTTTAATAATTACTTTGTGCCATCAGTAAAAGAGAACACCTATAAGAACCTGACTAATCATCTCTGTGGTCTTTGAAAAATAATACTGATGAGAAAAAAGGGTATTTAAGATTTTCATCGGCTAGAGTTCAAGTCATGGTTGTTTTCAGTCTTTTTTTTTTAATTATTTTGATAGTTCAAAATTTTCTCTGAACCAACAGTATTAGAAAACAATCATGAGAACCCTATTAATTACCTCTGTGGCCTTTTAATAATAGTCCCAATGACAGAGGAGTGTTTCAGTATACGGGCTGAAGACGTCTGGGCGGCAGGTGTTGCTCATGTCATTCTTGAATATTGCTCGCCGAAAAATGGGCGCGCTACACTCACCGGCATCCGATCACTGCCGTAATCTTCCTTTTTCGGGGTTGATTACCCTGCTGTTTTCTGGATTCCCACCGCCACCTGCCACTCGTAACGGGACTCTTTAATGAAGCTCCGGCCACTTTCTCCCTTCAGCGTTCGTTCTTTTTTATCTTCGTGCAAGCGTTACCCGAGTCTTCACTAAACATAACATGACTGACCTAACCTCACCTTACGTAACCTGGATTCTTGATTAAATCTAATATAACATGACTTAGCCGCACTTACTGGTAACTTATGCTAATCTTATCCAGTTTCAGTCATCGAACACCACCCCCCCCCACTACCGTAGCACACTAGGACATCAACACACCCCTCCCTTCTGCACACACCACACATGAGGGCGCCATCACTCACCCCAGTTTGCACAACCCCCACTGAGGACCCGGGATCATTTGCAAAATCCTTCCACCGTCTCCCCTTTGACCTCCACGCCCGGTCACACATTGTGCCCTCCTAAAACTCATCATCGACACGAACCGTATACCCAGAAACCATTGATGTACCTCTGATTTCCTTAACCCTTCACCTCTGCCCCTCACAACCTGTACCTTCTGACTCACTAAGCCACGTTACGCCTTGGCATATTGGAGCCGCTATAATAGGTGACTGTTTCCTTTAAAACGTTTCTGTGTTTTGCATCGATTATCATTAACAGGTTCCAGTGGATGTTATTAGGGTTTTCCAGGGTGTTTTCATGGTTCCAGTGGTAGTTTAATAAGGATTCTGCATCATCAATGGGATCAATGGAAAAACGGCGTTGAGAATTTGACTTATCACCTCTGTGGCCTTTGAAAATAGTCCCTCTGAGAGAATAAAGCGTTTCAAAAAGACAGACACACCCGCCATTAAGTCTGTCCTAGCGATTTTGTCAACTGAGGATACGTGAACATGGTAACACTGACACTGACAACTCTCACTGTCTAATTGGTCTGTGTATTGTCGTCTTGTTTTGGGACGTGCTGGAAACTAACCTTGTACTTCTACCAAAATAATTATCTATTCGTAATTGTTAGATATATTATTTTCATCTGGATAGTCCGGCACCTTGCAATTCAGTAAAGGTTATGGTGAAAATTCGCTAGTTTACCTCACGTTTCAAAAGAAGATGGAATAGAAAACGTAACCTTACCAGCGAGTGAGAGCACCAATCAGCGGCAGTGTTACCATGCTCACGTGTCCGCAGGTGGCAAATTACAGTGAGAGACTTGGTGAAGCAGAGTACATATAGAAGGAGAGAGAACCATGACGAGTGTGCCTACGCCTGGAGGTGATAAAAGCCCCAGAGCGTTACCAGTAAGACTTCTGGGTTTCACGGTTCCCGATTTCCTTCCCAGCTTGAAAGGAAGTGTGGGAGACGGTAATAGTGGTCGTGGTGGTGGTGGTGATGGTGGTGGTGGTAGTGGTGGTGGTGGTGGTGGTTCAGCAATGTGACAAGACGAGACTAGATGATAATGAGATAGAAGGTATTATCAATTGTTGGGTTAGTGGATGTGGGATGGTTAATTAGATGGAAGAATGAGGTAGTTGTGGGTTATTTCGTGAGAGAGAGAGAGAGAGAGAGAGAGAGAGAGAGAGAGAGAGAGAGAGAGAGAGAGAGAGAGAGAGAGAGAGAGAGAGAGAGAGAGAGAGAGAGAGAATACACAAGAGCACAAACGAAAACACACACACACACACAAACAAACACACACACACACACACACACACACACACACACACACACACACACACACACACACACACACAGACACGATGATCAGCCTACGGAAGTGGTGTGCGCTCTCTGACCCGAGTAGGGAGTCCCGCAGGAAGCTGGCCATTTCTCAAACTATCGCTGGGTGACCGAAGATTATTTAAGTACCACTAATCACATTAATCTTTCTATACGAGTGCATTGGTGAGCTTCCCAAGGCGTCAGTCTGTAAAGAATACTACTACTACTACTACTACTACTATCACGGGGGAGGTTCAGTATCTGTACCCATCCTCAACCAGGGTTTATAATAGACAACAAGTGGTACAGGTGGAGATATGGTAGAAAGTTCAGTGGTTTAATGAAGGTCGGGTGTTGAAAATATACAAATGTTAAAGAAATTTCGCAGTTCTGTCTTTATTTCTTGCGCATTACGATGTGTATGAGAGAGAGAGAGAGAGAGAGAGAGAGAGAGAGAGAGAGAGAGAGAGAGAGAGAGAGGGTGGGGGGTGTTGCAGAATGGTGTGTCAGTGATTTGGATATTCTCTCTCTCTCTCTCTCTCTCTCTCTCTCTCTCTCTCTCTCTCTCTCTCTCTCTCTCTCTCTCTCTCTCTCTCTCTCTCTCTCTCTTACAGTACTATAATCGCTGCCTCAGATATCAGGTCCCGTAAAAAAAATGAAAAAAAGAAAAGAAAAACATCGAGTCATTTAATTTCACACTCGCATCTTATCTTCCTCATCCCTTCACACTGACAGATCTTAACTTATCCTACCGTGAAATTCTTAAGTCCCTCACCACCACCCGGGCCAGGAACAGCTACAGTTACTCCTCCTATGTCACTCAGAACCCTTATCACGCTCTAGGCCTCCGTAAGAACTGCTCTAAGTGCCACAGAGATCATTATAGTCAGGTTCTCACGAGTCCTTTTCCCAGTGTAGGTGTGCTGTACTTGGTGAATTATAGGTAGAATGATTGAAACACTGTAAATAATATGAATTGCTTTTAATTGTATAGTTTGTTAATTGTAGTACAGATAAGACACTGTGATGTTTGAAGAGGAGGAGGAGGAGGAGGAGGAGGAGGAGGAGGAGGAGGAGGAGGAGGAGGAGGACAAGAACATGAATAAGAACAAGAACATGAACAAGAACAAGAACGAAAAGAACAACAAGAACAACAACAACAACAACAACAACAACAACAAAAATAGCAAGAACGAGAGAGAGAGAGAGAGAGAGAGAGAGAGAGAGAGAGAGAGAGAGAGAGGCACACACAAAGGGCGTACAGAATCACAGGAGTATCTCCAGACGCAACAAACAGGTAACAGGACCAACAGGTGGCGCCCCTTAAGTCACCTGTCGCCGTCAGCCTAGCCATTCATCATGTCCCCTTCCCTCTCTCCTTCTCTCCCTTTCCTCTCCCTCTCCCTCTCCCTCTCTTCTTCCTACCCGGCAGCCCACCGCCCAAATCTTATTAACGAAACAGTTCTACCACTTCCTTCCCTTCGTCTTCACGCCTTCCTGTCTCGTTCGTGGTCGTCACGTTTAGTCTCTGTGCCGTGTAATCATGATGAAATGCAATGCCTTCTGCTTTACCTTAATGGAATGTTGCTGTGCTAAAATGTGATACTACTTCCTTACATATTCCGTGTTCTAAAATTTCAATAAGATTTTAGCCATTGAAGATTATGAAGCAATGAAGCAATAAGTGGTATACTGTCATTACCTGGTTAATATTTAGTCTTGAGTTAAAATGTGCGTGGTCGCGTGTTACAATAAAAGGGTTTCGCTCGTAGACTTAGAGAGGAAGTGATGCTACGGAAAAAGAAGGAAAAGAAAAAATGAGGAAGAGACTATGGTACGTACGTGACTGTGTGTGTGTGTGTGTGTGTGTGTGTGTGTGTGTGTCTGTGAGTCAATCTCTCTCTCTCTCTCTCTCTCTCTCTCTCTCTCTCTCTCTCTCTCTCTCTCTCTCTCTCTCTCTCTCTCTCTTCACCCATGTCTCCCCTAAAGCGCACAGAAAGATTAATTGACTGACTGCCTTCTTGAGAGACTGACTGATAGAAAATTTAGTGCCACAACGGTCGGATGATAAGGCGCCCCATTCAGAAAGGCATTAGCTCATATTCCTTGGGCTTTCGATAAACTCCGGCCCTTCATTTCTATTAGGTATTTCTGGGCTTGACTTAATTTGTGGCGAGGAATTGGTAATAAAAGAAAGAGAGAACAAAAGTTTATTAGTATCTTCCATTTTGCTTTTTTTTTTTTGGGGGGTGGAAGAACAGGAAGAAGCAATTTGACAAGGTTCTTTTTTTTCCTTATTTTTTTTTTTTTTTTTTGTGGTATTCATCCTTTCATGTAAAAATCAAACAATTAATTAAAAAAAATCTATCAATAATCCCCCCTCCCCCCTCTCTCTCTCTCTCTCTCTTTCTCTCTCTCTCTCGTCTGCTCCTTCACTTCCGCACCGGCACCACCTCAGCGCCTCTTTGTTGCTTCCCGCCAGGATGGTCACGCCCGCAGTACAAAGTTTGACTCCACACTCCCTGCCTCCTTTACTACTACACTCCCTCTCTTTCTCTCCTTCCAGCCCTCCTAACCCTCGTCTCCCTCCCTCTCCCTCTCCCTCTCTTTCTCCTACTTCTACGTGCCATTGTCTGACCAACGAGAGATAAAAATCAGTTAAATATCAAATAGAGAGTCCTTCTGTAGTTTACCTTTTTAATCACCTGGGGCAACTGTCTGCCGCTCGCTTTGATAGGCCGCAATTAAGGTAACTGCATCCTGCATAATGTTCTCAGTACAAGTAATGTAACGTAATGATGTGCAGCGGACCGAGAAACTTAAGGTGCATATTAACACTTCCGCTTCACAGGTCCTGGTCTCGGCTGCTTTGTGACAGAGAACATCCTAGGGTAACGTTTGCCAAGTCCCGCTATGCTGTTACTCTTATTCTGAAACGTTTCGGGTTCTTATCTCCACTGCTTCCAATTGGGTCTAGTGGATGTTGTTATGGTTTTCAAAGGTGTTTTTGTGGTCCTAGTGATAGCTGAACGAATGTTTGCTCAATCCTGCTGGTGTTAAGTCCGTATTCTTGACAATTTTCAACAGGTTCTAATGGATGTTATTACGGTTTTGAAGGGTGGGTTTGTGATTCTAGTGATGGTTTAGCAAGAATACAGTACCATGTCTTTTAACACGTCTCAATAATTATTTTTATTTTAAGCTTGTTATTATTCTCCTAATAGCTTAAACGGGGGTTCTCCAGCACCACTCTTGGCAGGTTGGGGTTTTTAAGTTTTTAATTGTTGTAGTGATAGTTTGACAATGATACTGTATAGCCTTTAACGGGTTCTCGCGGAAGTTAAGTTTTTAAGGGTGCTTTAATGATTGTAGAAGTTGTTTAACAAAGGTTTCATGCAACTAACTGAATAGGATCTCGTGAAAGTTACTTATGTTTTTTTTTTTTCAGATTCTAGTGATAATTTGAAAAGGATTGCATCTTTATTTTAACAGGCTCTAATGGAAGTTATTGTGATTTTCAAGGGTGTTTTAAGTTTAACTAGAATTCTATGCCATCAAATAGAAGAAGAGGAGGAAGAAGAAAAAAAAAAACACCATGACAATTCAGCTAATCATCTCGACTACATTTACGAGTACAAGTAGAAATCCTCTGCATCTTCAAGGGTATTTTCATGATTTTGTGTCTTCAATAAAAATAAATAGATAAATAAATAAAATAAATTATGTTAACCGATTGTTTGGCCTTTGAAAATACTCCTTCTGAAAGGTCAAAACGTTTAAGAATACCAGCCATTTTTAGTGCAGTGAATGTATGTGACGAGCAAACATCATCTCTGCAAGCACATCAGCCGCTCACACTGCGCTGGGTGTCCACAAGGTCGTCACGCCGCAGCGACTTGCAAAACCCCGTACATTCTGGAGCCCTGCTTGTTCCTGCTTTTCTTTTCTTTTCTTTTCTTTTTTTTTTTATTTCGGATCACCTGAAGATCCGCCACCCCAGCCGTACTCGGGGTGGCAGATCTTCAGGTGAGACAATCTGGGGTGGCGGATCTTCAGATGATCCCATACTTTTAATGAAGTAAATTTTTTTCTGCATTTTTTATATCCACTCAGTTTTTTAATGCGTTCATGTTGTTGGGTTAGGTTAGGTTAGGTTAGGTTAGGCTAACCTAACCTAACCTAACCTAACCTAACCTAACCTAACCAAGTGAGAGAGTCTGGGGTGGCGGATCTTCAGGTGAGACAATCTGGGGTGGCGGATCTTCAGGTGATCCCTGTGGGGTGGCGGATCTTCAGGTGATCCTTTTTTTCCATACCCACACCCTGGACTGTTTCAGGAGGGGAGTATCGAAACACCTTGAGATCTGAATAATCAACCTAACTGGAACTCTCTCTGCTATTTCTGATGGGAGTGACAATTGAGTAATTTCATTCAGAACTTGTTGGCACTCACCGGTCTTCTTTGCATATTTGTTTAAGAAATAGAAAAATAAACTGATCAAATGAAAATACCCTCCTCTTCTACATATTTCCTATAGAGGGGAAAAGAAAATGAACCGAACAAATGAATATTACCTTGCTAACATATTTCCCGAAGAGAGATATAGAAAAAAATAAACTGAACGGGAGCAAATACCATTGACGTTGTATCATGAAAGGCGGCAGAGATCTTAGTTTAGGGATAGTTAGGTTAGGTTGTTAAGTTACGTTAGGACAGGTAACATGACTGACTTAACCTAACGTAAACTCACTCCATTAAAAAAACAACAAAAAAAGGAGAAAAAAACAGACTGAACTGAACAAAACACCACTACATCACAGGATAATGCATATATCCAAGATACCTCAGGTTGTGTTAGGTTAGATTAGGACACGTGACATGATTAAACCTAACCAAGCAAAAAAATACACTTGCGCACCTCCAAAATAGCAAGGATGGGTAATCTCCGTGTAATTGCAGGAAAAAATCTGATCAAATTCTCGTACCTTATATAAGAAAGCACTCAATTCTTAGATTACTTGTGGTTGTACTGCGGTGGAGTGCCCAAGGAAGCGTATCTATTTCTGTTTTGTGGCTGAGGCACTGAGGGAGTCACAGCAAAAAAGAGAGAGAGAGAGAGAGAGAGAGAGAGAGAGAGAGAGAGAGAGAGAGAGAGAGAGAGAGAGAGAGAGAGAGAGAGAGAGAGAGAGAGAGAGCAAAGAACACCGGATTACGTGTTTGTTCCTCGTTGAAATCTCTCTCTCTCTCTCTCTCTCTCTCTCTCTCTCTCTCTCTCTCTCTCTCTCTCTTTCTACAACAACGAGAGAGAGAGAGAGAGAGAGAGAGAGAGAGAGAGAGAGAGAGAGAGAGAGAGAGAGAGAGAGAGAGAGAGAGAGAGAGAGAGAGAGAGAGAGAGAGAGAGAGAGAGAGAGAGAGAGAGAGAGAGAGAGAGAGAGAGAGCATTAACGCCTTTTTTGGATGGTTAGCAACCCCACAACACTTGTCATTTCAGGCCGCCTTTTACTTGTATGCAGATGAAGACATACAGGGAATAAAGAGACATGCATTCTGAACTTCGAGACTGGAAGAAAAATGAGACCGATGAAGACAAGAACGACGACCGAGATGAGAAGTGCGAAGAATAAAAAGAGAAGGAGGAGGAGGAAGTAGAAAGAGGTGAAGGCGAATTGAAAAAGAATAAGATAATAAAAGACAAGGAAGTAAAGGTAAGGAAAGAAAGAAAGAGTAGGGAAGATGGATGAGGAGGAGTGTAAAGATGAAGAAGGAAAAAAAAGTTGAAGTGGTGGTGGTGGTGGTGGTGATGGTGGTGGAGGTAGTAGTAGTAGTAGTAGTATTAGTAGTAGTAGTAGTAGTGAGAAGTTGATGAAGAAAGGAAGAAGAAAAAAACAAGAACAAGAAAAATAATAAGCAGAAGAACAAGAAGAACTAGAAGAACAAGGAAAAAGAAATAGAAGAAACAGAAGAAGAACGAGAACTATCAAAGTAAAAAGAGTTAGAACAAGAACCAGAACAAAAAAAAGAGACCAAGCAAAAAAAAAGAAAAGATGGACAAGAATAAAGAAGGTAGATAAGAAAAACAATAAAAAAAAAGACCAGAGAACACGAGAACAGAAAGAAAGGAAAGCAAACCTAACGCAAAGAGACAGATCTCCACGCAACCATTAAAATTAAAACAACAAGTAACTATTTCAATAAGCAAACCAGTATAGTACAACTCCTTCCATATCTTACCTTGGAGTCTACAGCACCGCGCATCAAGTTAGTAAGTGTTAGACAAGCTTGCGTTAAACTGCAGCTCCTCCTATCGAATCGTAGAGTATAGCGTTAATATCAAGCACCGTGGAGTAGGTAGCCGTTCCCTGAGGTCCCTCCCGCTGGTAATCTCACCGGGGCGGGACGGACGCGAGACAAGAGTGCCAGTCCCAAGCGCAATGTGGGAGCGTGTGGCCGACAGCGGGTCTGGAGTCTGACTGGCTGGCGGTTGCTGCTGCTGCTGGCGATGTGGCGATAGCCCTCCCTCCCTTCCACCCCCTCCGTCCCCTCCCCACCCACTCCCATCCAACCCCATTCTCTCCGGGTGGGAAAAGTGGCGCGGCGCCCCACCCTCGCCCTGCCGCACGCCACCGCCTACTTCTACTATTCCTCCTCCTGACGGCAATCTGCGCCTCGCCACCTGATAAGAAACTGCCGCCGATTATCTCAAGCAGGTTTTTGCGTCTCCTCGGTAATGTGGCGAGGCTCTGATGGTGAAGATTGTGTGTCCCGTCGTGAGTCATGCACGGTGTGGTGCCTGGCTGCCTGACTGCCTCCTAGCTGACCCATCAGTCGCGCAAGGCCGTCTTAAGGTTAGCGTCCTCTCAATGCCGCTGTGTGTGTGTGTGTGTGTGTGTGTGTGTGTGTGTGTGTGTGTGTGTGTGTGTGTGTGTGTGTGTGTGTGTTTATCTAGTTGTATTTACCTAGCTGTAGTTTAAAGGGCCTGACCTACGCTTCTACATTCCTGTCTCATGAATAAGTAAAAATATTTCTCTAGTTTTTCCTTGTGTGTGTGTGTGTGTGTGTGTGTGTGTGTGTGTGTGTGTGTGTGTGTGTGTGTGTGTGTGTGTGTGTGTGTGTGTGTGTGTGTGTGTGTGTGTGTACTCGTGTGTCAATACCTATTCTTCATTTGCCTCAACAATTTACACAGCGGTTCGTGTTTCTAAGGTAAGTCAAACAGCTCCTCATTTCCTATCCGTTCTTTTTAAGTCCTCCCTCAGTATTTGTGTTTCTCCGAGGAAGGCATCAGTAATTTTAATGGTGCATATATTTGGTACATTTCCTTTGTTTCACAGGCATTGCATCTCCTGACCTCCTCTCTCTCTCTCTCTCTCTCTCTCTCTCTCTCTCTCTCTCTCTGATGGATGATGCGTCGACCATCCACTTAGCGATGGAAAAAACGTTCAATACATTATCGTCAGGGAAAATGTACGGGGAGAGAGAGAGAGAGAGAGAGAGAGAGAGAGAGAGAGAGAGAGAGAGAGAGAGAGAGAGAGAGAGAGAGAAACAAAAGGAAGGAAGGAAGTAAGAAAAGGAAAAGAAAAAAGATAAAGAAAGAAAAAGAAAAGAAAAAAAGGAACACACGCACACACACACACAAAAAAAAAAAAAAAAAGAAAAGAAACAAAGCAAGAAAAGAAAGAGACTTGAGAGAAACAGGAAGTAAGTAACGGAGCAATGAGATGCCCTGATTAAAATTCACTTACAGCCACCAACCTACTTATACGCGCCACCACTGGGCCTCAATATTACTTTACATTAGGTTAAGTTAGATTAGGTACCGTACTCCCACTGGCGGGCTGATGCGCTACTGAGGCGTGACTATAGTAAAAGGATAGGCAGGCAGCAGCAGTTTAGGAAATGTGATGGTTTCTGTACAGTGAGATTATTCCGAATACATTTGAATAAGATCTACGAGTAGGTTAGATGAAGGATGAGGATTAAGAGAGGAAGGTTAAAGGTATATATACTGACCTAATTCTGTACAGGTGCCTCCCAGGATTAGTGAGCTTTAGGGTGATTCAGTGGTAAAGACGTGAAGTTACCGTGGACAATGCATTCCTCTCCAGTCCTCTTCTAGTTTACATGACACACGTAAAGCTGAATATGACAACTGTATTTTCAAGATGGTGGTGAGTTTTGGGCTGATTCAGTGGTAAGGTAGCTGGGTTGAAATGAACAAAGCACTCCTCTCACTTTTACAGTTCTGATTTGCAAGGCACGTGTATAGCTGAGTATGACCAACCGTAGTGGCAGTTGCAGTTTAATGGCAAGAACAGAACGAAAACTGCACGTGCATGTCTCTACGCTACCATCCGTTGCATGAGGGTAGTATGCTGACACGAACCAGGCATAGATTATACTCGTGCGTGTGTTAATGTTGCAGTTCTCTAATGTTCCAGAGACTGATAGAGGTACAAGAAACTGGACATCTCCTATTAGCAGAAAATGTGTTACAATGTACGATAACTTTATTTTTGTATTTATAATTGCTCCCACCTGCCTCAGCAAGAGAGAGAGAGAGAGAGAGAGAGAGACCCGAGTGATGTTAGTTATGTCACTTTTCCTAACCAATGTGAACTCAACGTAAGATAACGAACACACGGCCTTTCATGCAACACAACTTTCCAACTTTCGCTCTTGCACCGCCAGGAAACGTCTGCTGCCACCACCCGGAACATTGACCATGACACTGACACTCTCCACCGGCTGCTGCTCTACTTAGAACGTTATGCAGAGGGAAACGTGACTGTAATGCAGGAGTAAAAGCAGCAGGTTATGATATTTTACATTGTGGTAACTGTATGAAAGTGAAAGATTAAAGAAAGTGTGGAGGGTTATATAACAAAGTCTAATTTCTCTTTCTTCTTATACGCTTTGTTTTTTTATTTGTTTTGTTAGGTATTCTTCTTTATCTACGCAATATTTCGGGTGTAAGTAAAGTTCTGATTCTGAAAATGTCTCGGTGTCTAATTTTTGTCGACTTCTGGGAGACTAGTAAAGAGATCTGGAGGATTTTCATGGATATTTTCTTAGTATTAGCGACAGTTTGAAGAGGATTTAGCTACATAAAAAAAAAAAAAAAAAGAGAGAGAGAGGACTTACTAATAATCAGAAAGAAAATCCAACGCAAACATCGTTCTCCAAAAGAAATGAAAGAAAAAAAAGTAACCAATTAATTTTCTGAAATCTTGATGCTCATTTGAGACACTACAGTTCATAAACAGCACGAAACACAGGCACAGGAAGAGAGCCCCAGAGTTTACCATTAAAAGAGAATGAGAGAACAGACACTAATTAACTCTTCCATTAGTAAACAGAACAAGCATGAGAGTGTGTAAAGTCTTGTGTGGCGGGATGACAGGAGGAGGCGGGGGGAGGCATGTAGTTAGCAAGTTCGGAAGAGCAGTAACCATGGAAATAACAGTAAAAGACATAAAGCTCACTGCATAAAGCTCTCCAACTATCACTTCTAGAGATAATGAACGCAGCCAGCCAGCTTGTGAATATCCTGTACAATCATGGCCGGTAAAGCGTCACCAACAGAAATTCATAAAACTAAAAAAAAAACATTCATCTTACAATACGCAAGGTTTATATACGGTCTGTCATCCCCCACCGCTCCTCAGCTCTCTACCCTCCTGACTTTCAATACCGCTACCTTGCTAAGATGTGTGTTATTTATCCAAATATATTTCAAGACATATTCTCTTGCTTCCTCCCGTGACGAAACCCTACGGTAATTCTCAACCATCTTTGCTTCACACTCCACCGGAAGATGACACTTGATTCACGGTAATTAGTCCCACAAGAACGACTTGAGCTGCAAAGGAGGTTTTTATTAGACCAGAACTTTTGTTGTACACCTAAGAGTTTTCGAAGCCACTATAGTCAATGCTGCGACTGATATGAGAGGTCAGACC
Organism: Scylla paramamosain; assembly: GCF_035594125.1. Classification (NCBI taxonomy): domain Eukaryota; kingdom Metazoa; phylum Arthropoda; class Malacostraca; order Decapoda; family Portunidae; genus Scylla; species Scylla paramamosain. Next base: position 21,648,876 of record NC_087164.1, read on the forward strand.
GGAAGACTCTCTCTCTCTCTCTCTCTCTCTCTCTCTCTCTCTCTCTCTCTCTCTCTCTCTCTCTCTCTCTCTCTCTCCCCTATCCTAGCCTGATCTTGAAAAAAAAAAGAAAAGTTTGGCGATACTCGTGTAAGACAATTGTTGTTTGTATTAGTCTAAATTAATCGCTGTGTATTAATAACAATAATGTTGTTTGAATTAGGCTACGTTCTAAACAAATGTAATAGATTGTACATCATCTATAAAACTACTTGTATGCTATAATCAAAATAAAAAAAATACTTGTACTACGTTCTATATTAAAGAAAAAAAAAAGGGAAATGAAATTAACTATATAGAGAATATTAGCCTAGTGATTTTTATAGTAGATTGTGGATTATAACTTATTACATTATTTTCGAACGTAACCTAAAAACATTATCTTTCGAGCGGTTTAGTCACTGGCATTAAAACACAACAATTGATTTTGCCTCCAGCAACACATGCAGTTATTCTTTATACGTACAGGTAATTAAAAATATAATTTAAAACTGCATTTTGCCTACTTGTAAATTCTGAACAGGAAATATAATCTAAACGGGACAATTTTAAAGTCAAAAAAAAAAAACTAAAATATACTACAGAAAACTCACATTTGTAGTCGTGATCCATGCCCAAGAACAACATTTTGGACCATCTGATAAACTCATCGGAAACTTTACCTGTCCAAGAGTATCAAAATATCGTAATACGTAACAACAATGTGCTGGAACAACACTCACCTACACGTTTTCTCATAGAGGCCATTTTCAAAGCCTACAAAGATGATTACGATGTATTTTTCCCCATTACTGATGCAGAAGCCTTGTTGAACTTCTAGAATCATGGCAACAACCTCCATACACCATTAACTTCCACCAGGCTGTTATGAGTTGAGATCAGTCTTTAGAACGTATCTTCCTTGCTGGCAAAACAACAGCTGCATATTTCCGAGCATTCAGTTGACTAGGCGCGGCGGCTTTCGTACAGTGTGTGTTACTATCGTACTCTGTTATTATCATTATTATTATTATTATTATTATTATTATTATTATTATTATTATTATTATTATTATTATTATTATTATTATATTTAATCAAGTTTTGTACTCTATCATCTCTTATCCTATCTCATGTTTGCAAATCCTCGGTAGTTGATGAAATGAGATATTGATGTAAAATTTAGCCTCATGGTTTTACGCACGTGGGAAAGGCAGCAGTTATGAGTCCTGACTTGTTAACAGTAAGACACAAGACAAACTGATTATTGTAAGAAAAAGAAAACTGTTTGCATGTAAGAGAGAGAGAGAGAGAGAGAGAGAGAGAGAGAGAGAGAGAGAGAGAGAGAGAGAGAGAGAGAGAGAGAGAGAGAGAGAGAGAGAGAGAGAGAGAGAGAGAGAGATTGTCTCACTGTATCTCATTATATCACTATATCTTCCTCGTTTACCCATAAACTAATACTACAGTAGTACAGTTATGGTTCTATCAATAAAACCCTAACTTAGCAGCGCAAGAAGAAATGTTTGTTTGGAAAATTAATAAAGAAAAAAAAGAGAAAAAAATAGCATTGATAAACCTTGATAAGTACGCGTACATTACTATTTCAATCCTAGCAAACTAACAGCGAAACACTAATTGAATGATACTAAGAGAACTGTTTGCATGTGATTCTTAAAAAAAAAAAAAAAACAGTATTGGAGGACCTATTTATGCTTATAATTCATAAAAAGAGCGCTGGGAGACCTGTATGCATGTAAAATTCTTAAGAAAGGAGAGCACTCAAACACAAATGATGAGGTTGGGTGACTGTAGCGACACACAGGCACGTGCATTGCGCCTAGACGTGCAGCGGCGTGCAATGCTTGAACGGCGCTAACTGTACTGGCTGGGTGATGGGCTGACGTGCGTGAGTGGGAGGTGTATGTGAAGCGGGTGATGTGTGGATGCTGTGTGGGTGATGTGGAGTGATGTGGAGTGGGTCATGAGAAGGGAGAGGTGTAGTATAGTGGGTGAGGGAAGAATGGGGTGTGTTGTCAGTGATTTATAGTACGCGTCTCTCAGAGAAAGTGGTCTGTTTCCTTAAAAAGAGAGAGAGAGAGAGAGAGAGAGAGAGAGAGAGAGAGAGAGAGAGAGAGAGAGAGAGAGAGAGAGAGAGAGAGAGAGAGAGAGAGAGATTCATGGAAGTAGTCTTGAAAAATCAGAAAACACGAACAGTGGATGCTGTGAGACTAGAAAAAAGAATCTCTCTCTCTCTCTCTCTCTCTCTCTCTCTCTCTCTCTCTCTCTCTCTCTCTCTCTCTCTCTCTCTCTCATTCCGAAGAGGCAAAGGCCAAATAAACGCAATTTAGGCACATTAGGAACCATTCTTTGCGGCAACAAGAGGCTCCGAATGACTGGCGCAGATATCCCTGACTAGACTCGCGAGACACGCAGCGCAGCATCCCGGAGGAGGAGGTGCAGAAGGAGGTGCAGAAGGAGGCTCGTGTACTGTCTCTCCACCCGGATATTTATCAAAGACGCTCGCTGACTTGCAGAATACTCCTCCCTTCCATGATTATTATTTTTTTTCTTTATTTCGGGTCCGCTTTGTTATTACAGCGATCCAAATACTCTTATTCGAACTACTGTTATTATTCTTTTTTTTTTCTTTTTTTTTCTCTCTTTCTTTCTTTTCCTTCTCTGTCGAGCTTCAAATTTCGCTGTCACGTCGCCCCGTCGCTGCGTCACGTACTGGCTGTCGCGGGCAAGATGAGCGGTGGAGGGCGGGGAGGTGAGATGCGGATCACTGATTTTTGGGACCCGGGGCGCCTCCACCTTATCTCCTCTGTGACCTTCACCTACCGGGAATGTCTCTAGATACTAATAACACGTAATGTTAATAAAAAAAAAACGGACAAATGGAAGGTCAATAAAGATCTTGTAACAGTTATAATTAGTAATACTAGTAATTAGTTTTGTCTTCTCTGCGATCTTATCTTAACGGGAATAATACTAATACTACTACTACTACTACAAGAGAGAGAGAGAGAGAGAGAGAGAGAGAGAGAGAGAGAGAGAGAGAGAGAGAGAGAGAGAGAGAGAGAGAGAGAGAGATCATACACCAGTTAACACACTTGAAGTACTCCCACGTGCAAACATGAACCACCTAATCAACTCCCACACACACATACACACACACACACACACACACACATACACACATACACACACACACACCCACACAGACACGTACACACCCCAACCATCACACGCACAATCACCTGAGTGGAAAAAAGACAACAGTACATGTAGCCTTTAGAATTAGTATCTCCCATTAGGTCCTGACACAAAGACACACCGAGCGGACACGAACAACAGACCACCAGGTACCGTACACACCTGAGACACACCTTCCTTGATTGCTACGTGCGCAGGTGAGGCTCCTAAAGTACTTCCCCCACACACCCGTACATTTAATCACTGTGCAGCGTGTGTGAAATTAGGTACCTCTCTGCTAATCGTTTTCTTTGAGCGGGGGAAGAAAACGGGGTAATCCAATCAGAGGGACGAGAGGCTATAGGGGTGGAAATCTAATTAGGATTTGCTGTCCTAATGGATCTTAATTATAAGGTTCATGCCTCGTCTCCTTTAAAGATTGAAGTGGTACGTATGTTAAGTGTTAGTCTCTCTCTCTCTCTCTCTCTCTCTCTCTCTCTCTCTCTCTCTCTCTCTCTCTCTCTCTCTCTCTCTCTCTCTCTCTCTGTAGAGGTCGTCACACTATAAAATTTCCATCTCCATTTTCCTGTTTTCCTCCTTCTATCTAATTTCCCTTCATCTTTATTTCAGCCTCACTTTCCGTTATGATCACCTTTACTGCCCTCCTTATCTCCAGTATCAACACCTTTCATCACTCCCATCCTCATTATTTCACCCATTATCTTCCTTTACGAGTAGTTCCATCTTCTCTATAATTATCTTTTTTTTTTTCTTCCTCCACAATCATCTTTACTCTCTCCTTTCATCTCTTAACATCAAACTCTCCCTTTCTCTTTCTTTTCCTTCATCTCTCTTCCAGCATTTTCTTCACCATCATCCTCCATCCGATATTACCTCCACTTCTCCTCCCTTTATTTATCTTACCATCTTCACTTTCACTTTCTTCCCTCATTTTCTCTCCGGCATCATTTTCGTTCACCATTCTCTTCATTTATACTACTACATTTACCTTTCCTTCACTTCCTCTCCCTTCGTATCCGTTTCGGCATCACCTTCACCCTCTTCCTTTCCTTTCCAACGTTACTTTCTTCCACAATCTCATTTCTCACAGGCATAAATTAATTCCTTCTCTCTTTTTTTATAATACTGTAGTTACATACCTTCCCTTTGATAAGACAATGAGTAAAGAAGTGAGATCAAATACCATAATCAAGATCTAAGACTGCTTGAAATCTCTCGTGAAATAGAAAGAATGCAACATCAATTCCCTTTCGTTTCTATCTTCTCTTCTTTCGTCTCCTTTGCAACATCTTCCCCACCTCGGCTCAGGGATGTTGACTTCCCCAAGGACGCCTCCCTTCGTCGTGCATCTGTCAAGGTGGTGGTGCGAGGAGGAGGAGAAGGAGGAGGAGGAGGAGGAGGAGGAGGAGGAGGAGGAAAGGGACTGAATAGAGAGAGCAAGAGGGGGAAAGGAGGGGATGAGAATGAGGAAGAGCATAACGGACCGACTTAAATGAAGGAAATGAAAAGGAGATTAGAGGAAAATGGAACTAGAACAGGTACATGGAGAGAGATTGGCTAGTAAGTACAGGTGATGATGGTGATGAAGATGATGGTGGCAATGAGGAAGGGAGTGATGACAAGGAAGAAAGGAAGGAGAGAAAAAATGAATGAAAAAAAGTGGATGAATAGAGCATGCAATGTGATGGAGGGGGAGAAGGAGGAGGAGAAGGAGGAGGAGGAGGAGGAGGAGGAGAAGGAGGAGGAGGAGGAGGAGGAGGAAAAGGTGAGACAGGTGGGCATCATCTGTTCCCCGCCTGTCATCTCACCTCACTGTCTCTCCCTTCTCTCCCTGCCTCCCTTCTCTCTCTCCCTCCCTTCTCTCCCTCCTTCCCTGCCTCGCCTCCTTCACAAAAGTCCACACTGGCAAATATAAATTGCGGCCACAAAAACAATTAACACAAACCCAAAAAAAGAAAAAAAAAAACACTTCCATCAGACAGACTAAAGCAAACTATTCTTCCACAAACAACCCCGTGAGGACCAACATATCTGCTGCTGTTTGTTCTTCCCTTTGTGTAACTACCCAGAAATAAAAGTTATCCCCCTTCTGAGCTAACAATGTAGGACGAGGCAGTCACTCCGCCACGAACATCTGAAACATTTGAACCATTTGAAACATTTATGTGTCACTAGCATGTACGTGACTGATCTGGTGCATGGCTTTCAAGATACAGAGTTTTATCCTTTTATTTTTTCTGGGGTAATATATTTTTTTTTAGGCGAAGGTATTAAAGTAACGAAACTGGCAGTGAATTAAGGAACATCTGAGAGCATTAGTCAGAAGGAACGCACCATGCACCACCGGGGAAACGAGGAGGTGGGGGGGGGGGAAAGACGTGATTTTATATTTGGGTGAAGAATCCTGGCAGAAAGCTTTCCAGATTTTGTTCGGCTGGAGGGTCACATGTTCGTGTTAAGAAATAAAGGAATCGCCCTTGTGAAAGTAGTTTTTGTGGGAGAGTACTGTTCTTATAAGCTTAGAAAGTGAAGGAGTCAGAATCGTGTTGCAGATGAGGAAGTGATGGCGGTTACTCTTGTATTTGACCTTAGTCCTTACATATTAGCAACATAATCATCTGTTCTTTAAGCAGGCAAGCATTTCCAAAACGAACTAATGTACGTATAAGATTTTGTTCAACTAGGTAAATTACAAGGCTGGCATATTATCTACAGGTCTATCATGAAGATGCCAGAATGACAGGGAAATGTATTAACTAACGTCAAGGTCAGAATTCATAGGCAGGTATTGGCGAACATTCACCCAGGAGGGAAGGACCGTGTAATGTCCAGGCCAAGCCTCGTAGAGCGAGGTTCTGCCTGAATGTGCTGGAGGGGTGATGGATGGGCCTAGGGTGGTAAAGAAAGAGGGAAAGAAGAGAAGGATGAAAGGAAGGAGCAAACTGAAAAGAGAAGAGGGAAAAGATTGAACTGCAGAGAACAAAGAGAAAAATTAGACGCCTGCGTCACCACTACATCCATCGTGCTGCCTCTCCGGACACTGACCGCTTCTCGACGCTGTTCTGGCCCTGGCTAAACATAACGTTGACGGCTAGGAGTGTTCCCACAGCGCCTCTGACGCCCTTTGCCGCCAGCGAGGAGCCACTCGGGCAACGAGAGCACCTGTTCACTCGACGCACACACACACACACACACACACACACACACACACACACACAGAGACACGTGCACACCCTCGGCTCCCTCTAGTGGAAGAGAAAAAGGTGAAAAAGCATATCATAGGTGTGTGTACGTGAGAGAGAGAGAGAGAGAGGGAGAGAGAGAGAGAGAGAGAGAGAGAGAGAGAGAGAGAGAGAGAGAGAGAGAGAGAGAGAGAGAGAGAGAGAGAGAGAGAGTCTGTCTTCAAGTGATACATGCACAACAGATTATTATCAGGTGTTCATTACCACTTCATCAGCCTTGCATGCCGCTGTGAGTTATGAGAAGAATGGGTGGGCAAGGTCAGTGTATTGCTACATGCTTGAGTCAACACGGGAGGGCCGCCGCAGGGCACCTCACTCAGGCGGTCAATGTGCGTTAGGCATGGACGCCACGCCTTGCCTCCACCATGAAGTCACTCGTTAAACCCCATGCTACTGTGTGTGTGTTGGAGGGGAGGTCTGGATGCTCCTCGGATGCCTTCCATCATCATCTGAATCATCTTATGGTAATTACAATTTGGTTCCCACGCTCCCTGATCAATAGCAAGCTTCATAGGATCATATTCTGAAACACTTCTGCGCCGCACCCCGACTATCAGAAGCCTCTAGTTGAAGTTATAAGAATTTTCAAGCGTGTTTTTACGGTTCTAGTGACAAATGAACAAGATTTCTACATTATCAACAAGAGAAACATTCTTGAGAACCTGGCTAATCGTCTCTGTGGCCTTTGAAAATAGTCGTGATGAGAGAGCAAAGCGTTTCAAAACACAGGCCACAGTGCAACTGAGTTTTGTCCGCGCTCACCTTCCGCGTCTGATTCTCCTCACAGGTAACTGTTGCGGGGCTGAGGCAGACGGAGGCACGCGGCTACACCCCACCAGGAGATTTTACATACCTGCACCGTGAACAATATCAATAGTCTCCCCTCACACCTGCTTGCATACAATATTTAAACACGTTTTCCTCACAAGAACACACACAAACACAATCACCCAACCAGCCAACCACCAGCACCCACCTCCTCGCAGCAGACAAAGGGGAATCGTTTGTATGGTTCGCCAGGAAGGGGGATGAACAGCACAGCACACTCGGCTGCGGCTGTGACTAGCATGCCGTCACGCCCCCCTTCTTCCCCACGCGTAACATCACCACCCCCTATGTACTCAAGGGTCTTCCTGTGTGTCCTCGACGGGAAAAATAGTGGAATCAGCCGTGCAAGGTCAAATAGGTACAGGTGTTTACAGGTGCAAATACTCACTCGCGATCCATTGGTGAAGATGATCCTTTCGTATACTCGTAAGTTAATTGTACTTGATGCTATTGGGATTTTCAAGACTGTTTGCATGATCCTTGTGGTATTTTAGCGAAGATTCTGCATTATCAAGTGAAAAATACTCGTAATGCCGCGACTTTTCATCCCTGTGTCCTTTGGAAATGCTTCTTATCGTCCTTATGAGAGAACAAAGCGTTGAAGAATGCTGGGTGTGGTGTTAATGTCCACCCTTCGGTCTCTGGAGTTCCTTGCTCTTCGGTTTGATAGACTGCTTCACTATTTTAAGCTTTTCTTCATCTTTTTCCCCCTCGATCTGCTCCTGCGGTTTTTTTTTTTCTCTCTCTCTCCTTCTTGTTATTGTAAGTGTTATTGTTTATTCAGTGTCAATATTTGATGAGCAGTTTGATCGATTTGCTTAAACATTTTCCACTATAAAAATATGTGTTTTCCTACATTTTTTTTTTTAATGAGATCCTTTCCTTGCGCTGCCATTAAGTCAGTCAGTCAGAGAGAGAGAGAGAGAGAGAGAGAGAGAGAGAGAGAGAGAGAGAGAGAGAGAGAGAGAGAGAGGGGATGAACAATCAGACAAACACTAACAGAGGCAGAGAAACACGACAACATAAGGACACTGCTCTTGTAACAGGAAATAGAGAAACGATTACTGCCAAACATTTTTTTTCCAGGACAATAGACTCTTGAGGAAAAATAAATGTCAAACCAGCTTCTGAAGAAAACGAAATAACCACAAGTACAGCCCACTACCCCACCGCCACCACACGCACACACGCAGTCATGCACCCCATCGCCAGCTCCTCTCACCCTCTCCCTCGCTCCTCCCCAAGATGTAGCACACACAACGTTACGAGGTTCAGGTGAGTGACTCGGGCAACCTAGCGTGACACCCTAACCGCCGCCATCTAGCTCACGATCTCCAGGCGCCACCATTACCACCAACACTACCACCAGCGCTACCCAGACCACACCACGCCCTCACAGGCCACCACACCATCCCAGCTTTGCTTTAAGAGGAATTCCACCAACACCGCAGCTTCCTCACGCCACTGCCTCTACTTCACCACCACTATTTTGATCTTAAGACTAAATATCCATGGTATCGCATCGTTATAAGTGTCTTAGGGTTTAAAATTGATATGGTTGGGTCATTAAAACGAAATGGGAAGAAATTGGGAGTTTTTTGGATGATATGTGTTTAAATTTGGCTCATTTGTATCAGGGTGTTAATGCAGAATCAACTGGGAGCTTTTAGAGGTTAGACAAATATATGGAAAGGGTTGTTCTTGTGTTCATATGACCTTCTATGCGTATGTTCTTATTATTACCACAAGAACAAAGCGAGGACAACCACCACTACTGTGACTATTATCATCATTAAAACTACCATTATCACCACAGGCCTATTGTGTACAGCAGCAATGCACCACTTTGCACACGGTCTTTCGTAATTTCTCTTCTTTAATGTGCATAATCTGTATGCACATGGGACTTACAGTAACAGTATTTTAGCGCCTGTCACTAGGGGACATGCAATAGTGAAGACATCTGGCGGATTAGTTCGAAAACTCAGCATTGAATCGGTTACTCTTCCATTATCGCCTCTGAATATTTTAGCTTAGTCTACCCTAACTTTATTCTTATAAATGCCTAAATCATCCACATTTGGCACTAAAACATGATTTTGCCAATTAGTTCGGGGTCTCAAATGTTCAATAGCGAAGTTACATCCTTGTCCGACGCTTCGTTGAGACGTTATTAAGAGAAAAGAAAAGAAAAGAAAAAAAAAAACAGTTGGACACAGCCTCTGAAATCCATAGTAAGCTGTCTTCCCCTCGATCTTCATATACGTCCGTTTGTGGCTACGCATCCTCAAATAAAGTCAAGAAGTAAAGAGTAACAGCAGAACCAAGAGTCTCCAGGTAAATATAAGCTTCACCATGACGAGTGCAGCGTTCCAAGTCCCTTACTGCAAGTCGTGATAGAAAACAAGAACAAGGGTGTGTAAAATGTGAAAGGATTTTTTTAAATAATAATTCAAACTGAGCTGAGAGAAATAAATGCAGAATCATGACTCTCTCTCTCTCTCTCTCTCTCTCTCTCTCTCTCTCATTCAAGATAGCAGTCCGTACAGTCACCTCATCCAGCTCACCTGCAGCAGGAAGACTTAACTTTGCATAACAGTGTCTTCAAACCCTACACTGAACATTGCTAAGAAGGAAAGGAAATACAAGCGTGATTCCTTGTTACGGGTTTTGCGGCCACTGTTCCCAAGGTCATCATAGCCATCGTCGTTATGTCGTGGTAATTTTATAGCTATTATCACTGTCCTTGTAGTAGTAGTAGTAGTTCTTGTTGTTGTTGTACTAATACTGTTATGTACTAATCTTCCACCTTTTTCTTCTTTTTGTTTTGTTTTCCTCTTTTGTCGCTCTGCTATACACACCACGATTAAAGTTGTTGTTGTTGTTGTTGTTGTTGTTGTTGTTGTTGTTGTTGTTGTTGTTGTTGTTGTTGTTGTTCTTGATACTGATGCTGCTGTTGTTGCTGCTTTTGCCGTTATTTATCTACTTGTTTTCTCATCGTCGTCGTGGTCGCGGTCACTGTCGTAATACAACTACTGCCTGAGAAACGTCCGGTACCTTTCCCTGTTATCTTTGTGGGAGAACCTAATGGGCGTCGCCGAGTGGGGGATTGAGGGAGTGAGGGAGCGGATCAGATTCCGTGAGTCCCAGGTGTTTGGGAGTGTGTGGTCAGGGCGGTAATCGTTTTCCTGCGCTCAATAATTGCCTGCACACTTGGCTTTGTCCCGTTACCACGCCGAACGGGGCTTTGCAGTCATTTCGATTTGCATAATTGCGTGCAATAAATAAAGAAGGAATTCCGTTTAGCCTCACCCGTTCACCAAGAAAAATTAATCAGTTACTAGAGCAGAAAAGTTATTTCCGCATTGTGTAAAAGGGAGACATCATTGTTTCTTCCGTGGATGAAAAAGTGCAAATCTATATCGCTTTGGACCGTTGCGTGGGAGGCAATCGCACCCCCCACTTCCATTACTGTGGGAGGCGATCAAATTGGATCCAGTAAGAAAGAAGCGAACTTTTGTCTCTCATATCCCGCTACACTTTCTCATCTCACAGTGACGCTCGATTTGGAGACTCGACACACTCAGGAATGCTAAAGAAAGATAAACGACTGTAAAAAAAGACGAAACGAAGACAGAGTGACGGAGTAATTTGAGTACATAGTTATTTTTCTATTGGAAAGTTGAAAATCTTAATCCTTTCTTCTTGATCAGTTGTAAATGCATGATTACGTAAGTTTTTATGTTAGAGGAGCTCTGGGAGAGGAGAAAAATGTCCACTGAAGATGTCAATCCTCAAATAATCAATGGTAAGGCGTAAGGTAATTTTGTAAGATATTTCTATCATATTTTTTTATATTAACCAACACTGACTTAAGTGACTGTCATCCTTTCTCTTGTATGTAATTATTTCCACAAGTAACTACCAAATACCCAGTGAAAGGTAGAAAAAATTATGGTAAGGCATTTTCGACTATAATCTCAAACTCAAGAGACTTATTAATTTTGCTTGACCAACTTCATACTCTGACTCGTTGAAGTAAACACCAAAATGTGAAGGAAAAGAAAATACGATAAGAAATTTTCGATTATCATTTGTCATACTTAAGAGACATTCATTCGTTCAGTGCAATCAATGATTTACGTTTATTGAATGATCAAATAGCCAGTGATGAAACGAAAGAAATTAAAGACATTCATATTTTCTACTCGATCAGTCGTATTTACCTAAGCAATCACCAAAACTCCAACTGTAAATCATAATAAAATGCAAGGGAAGTTTCGACCACAGTCACTTGTCATAAATCATTGATACCAGTGCCAAAATAAATTTAAGATTTTCATATTTTCTACTCGATTAGTCATATTTCCCTAAGCAGTCACTTCACATCCAACAGTGAATCAGAATAAAATGCAAGATACTTTCGACCAGTCACTTATCATCAGTCATTCCGCAGACAGGGATCCTTCTCTTAAGAAACTCCCAAGGCAAACAGACGAGGGATTCACGAGCACCAATCACCCGCAGCGCTGACTCGTCGAGGCGCCACACTGCTGTTTGCGTCATGCTTTGCGGTGGCGGAGTGACAGATGACGCTGCGGCCCAACAGTCTCGTTACCCACTGTGAGCTTATTACCCGGCGGTTAGAGGCAGCTGAAGTACTCTAGTTCTTCTCAGCGATCGTCCGAATGGTGCGGTTTGGTGATGCTGTGTGTGTGTGTGTGTGTGTGATGGTGGTGGTGACGGGTGAGATTGATGTTCGATGTTAGTGCTGTAGTAAATGATGACTCTCTGAAGAAAAATTATTGTATTAAGTTTACGATTTTTTTTTTTCTTTTTTTTTGTGTGTTATAGCTTTGCTGAGAATAGTTTGTTTTTCTTGTGTTTATTTAATGTGCCTGTCTATTTGTTTTCCTTTCTCTGTCTCTTTGTACATTTGTCTGTCTCTGTCTGCTTGCTTGATTTTTTTTTTTCTGTTTATATATATCTGTCATTGGTTATCTTATTAGTAGTATTTATCTATTTATTTACTTGTTTTTTTTTTTGTAATCTAGTTTTGAGTCACTTTGTTTGATGTTTGTATTTGGATATCTGTCTGTCTGTCTGTCTGTCTACAATTTGGTCTGTCTTTCTCTGCCTGCCAAACGCAATATATATGTGTATGTGTGTGTGTGTGTGTGTGCCTCTCTCTCTCTCTCTCTCTCTCTCTCTCTCTCTCTCTCTCTCTGAACACCCGCTATCAACACAACCAATATCTCACCTGCCCTTCCTTGATCAGCCTCCGCCTACCATCCCTCCCATTCACTTCGTCCTCACACATCCGTTCCTGTAGACCCACAGCCCCCTCACCTACAGTCACTCGGTCACGTTTGGTTAATTACAGGTTAGCTTCCAGTAAGGGTTCCCGGCGCCGTTAACTTACCTGGGGGTTCTGTGGACACCTGGAAGACTTCCCCTCCCACCCACTCTCGTCCCCTACGTCTCCCACCCCCATTTTAACGTCTCCCCTCCCCTGTCCATGTCTTTCCGCCTCATGAAGCTCCTTTCGAGACGCGCACTGTTGCTCTGTTGTGGTAGATTGGTGAGAGATCTATAACTTAAGAAGGTGGTACTCGTATGGTCTCCTGCTCTCTTCCTTTTGTCTCTCGCGTGTTGTTAGGTTCGTGGTGCTGAATTGAGGTACTGGGTGTAGAACTGGCAAGTGTGTAGGTGTCTAAATGCTACACTAAATGCTCATCTCTTGTTTTCTTATTCAAAGGATGCTGGTATCGTTTAAGTATGTGGTTGCTATAAATGAAACTGCTGATGCTGATGTTGCTACTACTACTGCTACTACTGCTGCTGCTACTACTACTACTACTACTACTAGTACTACTACTTCTACTAATACTGTGTGTGTGTGTGTGTGTGTGTGTGTGTGTGTGTGTGTGTTCGCTTTAAAAATCTGGAAACATAATTATCTTGTGCTTGGATTTCCGCTTATTAAATGCTCAAGCTTCTTTCCTTTCCCACATGCTCTCTTTCTCTCCGTATTAGCTTATTAATTTTTAACTTTTTTTCCTCTCATTATTTCCTTGATATTCTTTATTTATCTATTTACGGCCGTTGCTCTGTGAGTCATTTTCGTTCCTTCCGCCTATTTATATAACTGTACCCGTATTTATCATTTCCTTATTCCGGACATAATTACGTTATTTACGATGCTATAAGTAAATTTCATCACTTATGCTAATTCACAGTCTTGTTTATCTTGGAGTGAAATACCTCCAGCCAATGCTCGTTTATTATGTACATACACGCTCGAGAACATGTTTGGTAACGCTGCCAAATAAACGCTATTCATTATAATCACTGCCAGCAAGCACCTCACGCCACGCTGCCGTAATCTTACCGTTATTACGATGAACTGACTTCCTCTCGAGAATATTATAACGCTCTAAAGATTTGTTCTCCGTGGGTGACACAGCAAGTAGTGCAGGCAGTTATCATCCTCCCCCTGGCGTTCTGCTGAGTTACCCATCGTTCCAGGTCGTAGGAGGAGGAAATTCTTTAGAGGGTGAAGCTTTGATGATTCTGTATTCATAAGCTGCTATTGTAAAGGATTAGGGGAAGTTACTGGTGCTTTTAGTTTTTTTTTTTTGATAGCTTAGCAAGTATTCTGCAACATCAATTAAAAACAAATGTATGACAACATTCTTTACGAGAGAACGTTGCACAGGTCTATATATATACCTACGTACGTATGCTGAAGGGTTACCAGAAATGATACAAGGCAGTCTCATACACAAGTTCCTGCACCAAATGTTAAGCCTCTTGAAATATTAATAAATTACTTGGTAAGCTAAATTAACACAAATCAGAATAAACGTTATATTTACACTCATGCACAATGCTTACAAACACTGTGTTCTACAAATAACTTGTACAACTCGGCGAAGTTTGGCAAACCTTAGAATGATGATGATAACAAAACAATACACACGTAGCCTCCACCGCATTCCACTTGGAGGTAAACATTACTCATCACATTGTTAAAACTAATACTAATAATACTTAATGCTGAAGAATAATCGCAAGTAATAATATAACAGTAATCTGCGTATCATAACTTTATAACAAGGTGTAAAGCATTACTTAGTGACTGACGTACGTATTGCTCCTTGCCTGCCGGTCTCTGGAACCAACGTATTATCAAAACTATTACTAGTAATATTTAATGACAGAAAATCATCACATAGTAAAAATAAAATATTAATCTACATAAATAACCTCATACAAGTGTAAAAAGCCATAAATATCTACTTTTCCCTCTGCTCTTCTGTTTCCAGGCTTAAGTCCGTACTGCTAAAACTTCTAAAACACCAATAACATTAGATTCTACAACAGAAAAAAACGACGCTTCATATCAAATAAACCACTAATGATGTAAACTATTTACTATAATTTGAGTGATAACGATAAACAGGATAAAAAGGACGAGTTACGTAGGAAACAAGCAATCACAAGAAACAAGGTTCCCACACTGGCGAGCACCGCGTTGCGTCACCGTGCCAAGTGGAGGGAGCCGCCAGCCCACCGTTTCTCAGGCTATCGTTGTGCTCGCTCGTTTTTCATTACTTTCCCGTGGCTACTTCCTGCTCCCGTACGTTTAGGACACCGGGGAGGCGACGTGGTGCCTCGGTGGTGGCGGCACCCTGTGGGGCGTGTGCCTGACTGGGATGGTGTGTGTGTGTGTGTGTGTGTGTGTGTGTGTGTGTGTCTCATGATTGTTTTGGTCGTGTTCTCTGACCGATATTTGCTCCCGGAAGGACCCATCTATGGCACACAGCACACACCCTACTCCTTTGCTCAATGGGCGGATAGTAACCACCCACTGACAGTAAAATATCTTTGCCTATCTAAGTGGTGCTCAAACCTTCGCTCGTCGAATAGCAGGGATGTGTGTGCTTAATGGTCTTCCTGTGGTCAGCAAATTGAGGTAAGTTTAAATGTGTGTGTGTGTGTGTGTGTGTGTGTGTGTGTGTGTGTGTGTTAAATCTGTAGTAGTGTGAAGGTGTTTTTTCCAAGAGCAGCTTGTTTTAAATGGAAGAGATTAACAAAAAAAAAAAAAAAAAAAAAGAAAGAAAACGCGAAAAGAAAGAAAATTTGCCTTCACGTATCAAATCATTACTGATGAATGTTTCGCCTGTCTATCTTGTTCTTCATTGGATAAATTTTCGGAGTATTTCCTTAAGACGAGCAACATTAATACATATAGTAATCAAGGCGAAAAGGCGTACAGGTAAAAGTAGGCAGGCAGGATAAGTGACGGGTAAGGCGGTCGGCTGCTCTCGGCCTTCCCCATGTCCGCTGGTTGGGTCGTCACCTCGCTCACCCTCGCCCCACTTCACTTCCTCTCCCATATGAATACACTCATTACACACGTACTTATCCAGCAACTACCACTTAACTATGTACAAATCGCTCCTGTAGTCTGCTCGTTACAATATTTCAGTTTGTTACATTAACATATCACGTACATTTACAGATACTAAGCTTTAGAAATAAAAAAAAAAAGTATAGGAAAATTTTAATCTCTTTAAAGAACACCACGTTAGTACATTGAATCTGCTATGATTTATATTTGAGACTGTCACATTATAAATTTTAGATTAGACACCAGTTACGTTATCTATCCAGAAGACTCACTACATTGCACGGTGTGGAAAACTAGATTATTAACATTATAATGGGTGATGCTAAGGTGTGAAAGTTGCGAATGTGGTTAGGATAGTTAAAGGAGAGAATGGTAAAACTTGAACAGAAGAATGTGAAGGACTGTAGTTAAGAAAAAGAAGAGAGAAAATACTGAATGACGGAAATGAGACCCGTTGTGTAACTGAAAAAGCTATCAGATAGATATAAAGAAAGAAGCTAGCCCAAAAATGAAGAAAAAAAAAAGAAATAAACACACTATTTCTAAAATGAGAGAATTTAAATGAACGCACACTAATAATGACAATAGACAGCGATTTAAATTGGAAATCAGTTTAAATGAGAGAAGTAAAGTGGAGTCGTCCAATAAAAATTAATGATGAAAAAAAAAAAAAAAACATATGATGGTATTTGCAAACATTATTCGATGTGCAGGTGAAGGAAATATAAATGAGTTAGTGAAGAACTTGCCGCACAAAAATAGATGAATTAAATAGAATGAAACGAACAGGAAAAAAATCGAAAGCTAATAATCAAACTCAAATTGTAATCCAGAAAAGATGCAAGGATATAAAAGTGTAATTAAATGAGGGAATAAGTTGGGGTGAATATTTAAAGAGTGAACATTACTATATTCTTTATGTGAAGGGCTTATGTAATTATTGTAGGCAGACATGAGAAGGTGACATGAATATGATAATTTTCAGTCTTTAAACTTATGTCTGTTTTTTCTTTCATTTTCATTTAACTAAACACATTTCTATTCTCATTTTTTTTCCAGTATTACATTAAAGTCTTCATTATTACTTGTTTCTCCTTTCTCTCTCTCTCTCTCTCCACCTCCCAGTATTCACGCTTTAATGATTTTCGTTCGGTAAGGTCTTCGCTAATTATTATGTATTTACTTTACCTGTCACCTTGCAATTACTATCACAGACTTTGAGTTGAGAAGGAACAATTTCATTTCCTTGGGTTGTCTTCTGAATCATGTTGCAAATATTTTCATAGACTTTCATTCGAGCTTGAGAAGGTATCATATATTTTCTTGGCATGTCCACTGTCTCTTCCTGGAAATTCTATCGCAAACCTTTACTTAATTAGAGGAGTTATTTTCAAGATATATCAATTGAATCCTCTTGCAAATTTGATAAAAAAAATGTGCTTCTTTTCCTTTGTGTCTTCTTAGTGTCTGGATTTGGCTTCATGCGTTAGTCTTTTTCCTTATTTTCCTCTCCATTGAATCTTTTATTACTCTCATTCTCTATAGCTCTTCCGCACTTCTGTCTCTCCACCTTATCCTCTGCTACGTCCGGTGCACACAGGCAAATAACATCGGTGAGAAAGTAGCACTTCAGTCAGTTGAATAAGCTCCTGCATGTTATTGTTGGCGAGTGCTTGTGTGGACGAGGCTGGCTGGGGTGGTGGGGGGCGTGGGAGGAGGCTGAATGGTGAAGAGGTGAACGGTGTCAGGTCTTGAGTGTCAGTGTGAGTGAGGTGCGAGAAAGTTGTTGATTTTTTGAGCATTGAATAACTACTGCGAAGCCATCGATGTTGTATATGTCTTTTATTAAGTTATTTTTCTGTCCAGCTGTTGTATATGATGCCAGAACGTTGGTGGTGATAAAGTCCTTAACCCTCGATCTCATTATGATTCAAAATGCAAATAATGTTCATAAAAGTAATAATTGAATTCATGTGTCGCATTTCTGTTGGCAGTGAAATAAAATTAATCTATTTTATTTGTCTATCTATCTATCTGTCAGGATATTGATCTATCTATCTGTTTATCTATGTATATATAGAATGCAATCATTTATAGTTAAAGATAAGCTGTTTTGTTGTTTGTATTATTTGTATATGTGAGAATAGACTACTAATAGCAACATTTCTCTGAGATTAAGAATGTATGAATAAACTATAGCTAGTCTGGTGAATATTAACTAACTAGGTGCTGATGTCATCCAATTAATGTATATTAGAGCGCAAACTATAACATACATTTGAAGGCAAATTACTTCTTAATTTATGACAAATCTCCAAGTTAATTAGTTAGTGTACAGATTAATAGTAGGTTAATTTTCTTTCCAGGTACATTAGAAAATCACTTGTGTTTATAGAGAATTTTGTTTAATGGTACTAAATTGCAAACCCCATTATCATACCGTTTGACAATAAGTTATGTGTATTTACAAGTTTTTCTTTTCTTTTTTTTTCGGTAGGGTAATAATTCTGGTATTTCACAATCATCTAAGTTTATTTACAAACAATTTCATCAAATACTTGAGAGATTCTTCTTAGAGATATTCTTGTTAAAAAGTCAATGCAGCTTTAGAGTTGTGTGGGATAAGTAGCTTTTTGCAATACTCTCTCTCTCTCTCTCTCTCTCTCTCTCTCTCTCTCTCTCTCTCTTCTCCTGTGGCATCACTCAGGCTTGAGGAGACGCGGGCTGGGAACGAGCATGGGGGCGAAGGAAGGGCCCGCTTTTTCGTAATTATGTGTAACACTGGCTGTGCTTTCCGCTGGCAGCACCGAGGAGTGGCGTGTGGGACGTGACGGTCTCATGTTTCCTTCATAACGGCGTTGTCTTACTTTTATGGGTTGGTAAGACATCCTGCGGGCCATTCTCTTACCTCTCTCTCTCTCTCTCTCTCTCTCTCTCTCTCTCTCTCTCTCTCTCTCTCTCTCTCTCTCGTCGGCAGGTGAGGAAATAAAGTCATCTCTCCAGTGCGTGCCGTAACACAAACACTCCTCGTTCGTCACCTCCACACTGGCGGCCGTGAGGCATGACTGATTCAGCATCTTAGGTGGTGTTTGAGCTCACAAGGCTGTAAGAGTACTTGTGTAGAGTATATATGAGGCTGTACCAAATGTAGGGCTGCATAGAGTTTTTGTGATGGTGTGTGTGTGTGTGTGTGTGTGTGTGTGTGTGTGTGTGTGTGTGTGTGTGTGTGTGTGTGTGTTTGAGTGCTCCATATTTGTAATGATTTTGTTTGAGCTTTATTCTGTCTCTCTGTCTCTGTTTCTCTCTCTCTCTCTCTCTCTCTCTCTCTCTCTCTCTCTCTCTCTCTCTCTCTCTCTCTCTCTCTTTTTCTCTCTCTTCAGTACTAATAGTGTTTTTGCTTTTTTTCTTATTCTTTTCCCATTTTTTGTTTTAATTCGTATGGTACTTTTTTTTATATGATTTGGTTTGTTTTCCATCCTTTACAGCATTATTTTGTCTCTCTCTCTCTCTCTCTCTATCTCTCTCTCTCTCTCTCTCTCTACACAATCGTCTCCCTTTCCTCGTTTTTCTCCTTCCCACACCTTCCCTATCACCAATCATCTTTCCCGTTTCCCTTACATCTTCCCTTTTTTTCCATTACCAACCTTCATTCCCTTCACTTTTTGCCAAATTCCATATCGCATCCTAACCTTCCCCCTTTTCATTGCCTTCCTTCCTTTAACACCTTCCCTTACTTCTCCTCCTCCCCCGGCGATCTTCCCTTTAACAATGCTCTCGTCACGTCATGGTCCGAGAGACTGCCAGGGGCTAAGGGAGGGAGAAGAACTGTACCGCTGCTTTGCTCCTTCCCCGCGTGTTATCTTCAAGGCTTCCAATGCCTATGCCGCTGATTACGTTATGATTCGGCAGGTACGCAGCAGGTAATAGCGCGGAAACGTTTGGGAGTGTGTTAAGGTAGTGGTGGTGGTGGTGGTGGTAGTGGTGGTGAGGAAGATGTTGCCTGTTGCTACTACGTGCTCATTTTCTCCCTCTGGTTTTTCCTTCTTCTCTACCTCCTTCACTATTTCATCCTTCTTCTCCTCCTCCTCCTTGTTGTTGTTGTTGTTGTTGCCCTCTTCCTCCTCCTTACTACTACAGATACTCTTAAACACTCATACTAATCCCAATACTATTACTGATTATATTTCTGCAGCATAATGGACATGATAAATTACCGAACTGAGAAGAACTGACGTATCTCATATTATTAAATGGCCTTATTGAGGATGCTTTGGCCAGAGGTGCTCAGATGACAAGAAGCAGGGCATGAAGATGTGTGGTGCCAATCAGTCTGGCTCAGGTGGCATCATTAGCAAGGGACAGGCGTAAAGGTCACTTGTGGTCTACTCAACATGGTCTCTGGGAGCGTAGAAGTCACCAGAGGACACGTGAATATAACACTGCCACAGACTGGTGCTCTCTCTCCCGCTGACTGGTACAACTAGTGTTCGCGTTTTCTTTTGATAATTATGGCAAACTGATTTAATACATCTACCAACACCTTTATTCATTTACTAGGTGGTAGATTATACATGGACAAATAACCGGTGCTCTCCTTGCTCATTGGTCCAAGTATTAACGTTTTCTTTTATATTCGCATGGCAAACTGACTTAATACTCCTACCAACACCTTTATTCATTTACAGGGTATCGGATTATACATGAACAAATAATTATGTATCTAAAAAAAAGTAACTCATGGTTTTGGTAGGAATATTAAGCCAGTTTCCCTTAAGTTTGAAAAGAAAACGTGAATATTTGGGTCAGTCGCTGGACGCAAGGAAGTTGGTAGCAGTATTTCCGTGTTTGTGCCCTCAGGTAGTGGAATTACGTTGCCAGAGACCATAGTAGACGTGATGCAGGGCTTTTACAGTAACATGATGTGTCTTATGGTGTCACTACGGTCCTCCTCGATGGTGTTTGATGGTGTGTGGTTTTGCTTGATTAAATGACCGCTTTCTGAAATGTTTCGGCATCTTAGGTTTTGCTTAATTAAATGAATGCATTCTTAAACGTTTTTTGGCGTCTTATTTCGAGTGCTTTTCAATAGAACTCAGTAAAAAGTTGTTGAGGTTTTAAATGAGGGCGTTAACATGATTCTAGTGACAGTTTAACATCATGTACTATCATCAGTTAAAGCGGGCGATATCTGGGCCCGTCTTAGCATCTTCATGGTCATTGAAATTAGTCCTTGTGAGAGAAAATGAGCGTTTGGGAAATCCGGGCCTATGTCAGTCGAGGAAAGGTTTACGTATATCGCTTATCGGAATGCCTTTAATGTGTGTGATTGATATGAATTTTGTTTGACGGTTTTGTCATACGAGTGTGTCGCTGTCATATATTTTCTTTTATTTTTTCTACTTGTACTTTTTTTTTTTGGAAGATGGTGTTTTGTACAGCTACGTAAACCCGAAGTCGATTCAGCGTTCAAAATAAGATAATGGCGAGGATAAAGCGCATTATACAATAAAGAACACACACACACACACACACACACACACACACACACACATACACACATACACACACACACAGTCACCTACCTTGGCCGCCATCGAGTTATCCACTGTAGTAGCAAGTGACACAAGCAGGAGCAGCAGTAAGCAACACACAGCACACCGCCAAGCCAACACACTCGCTACGTACAGTCCAGCACACCGCGTCTATTGCAAACTTCTTACACCCGTTTTGTGGCAAATTTAAACCCTCCACATTACTTTATATACCAAGAGACGCATGCGCGCATCATGGCCACCCCAACCGCTGATTGGCTGGCGTGACACTTAACCGCGCGCTCATTGGCTGGGAAAATGTGACGTCATTCTTGCTCTCAGTTGCATGTGTGCGTGCGTGCGCGTGATGGCTTCCCTTACACAAGAATTTAAACGTAATGATAACTAATCCTAACAGGAATGCAAAGTTATGAGAGATGTGAAAGGAACTGAGACATTGCGCGTTAATTACTTTACTGTAACTACCCTCCTGGTGACCTGGAAAGTAGCACAATAGACACCACAATTCGAGACTCAGCCTGCGTAAATGGCATGAGTAAGGCAGCGGGTGGATGGATGAGTGGACTTGGGATGACCAGGTATACACACAGGTAGGTAAGTACACGAGGGCATGGGTTGGGAGGGGAGAGGCTTAGCAGTGAAGGAGAGGGGATGTTGGTGTGACTTTGTGTATGCATAGGTCTCCATTGAGCCTACGTAGGTTTGCCTTTGGGGTCGCTGTGTGGGGAACTCTACGCTGTGGTGGCTGTTTGACTTGACCGGTCCAGTGGTGTGTGTGTGTGTGTGTGTGTGTGTGTGTGTGTGTGTGTGTGTGTGTGTGTGTTTGTTTGTGTATATGTGTGTGTGGTTGTCTTGTCTTGTCTATGGTGTGTGTTTGTATGTGTGTGTATATGAGAGAGAGAGAGAGAGAGAGAGAGAGAGAGAGAGAGAGAGAGAGAGAGAGAGAGAGAGAGAGAGAGAGAGAGAGAGAAACGTTCACCAAGGTAATATCATAATCACTAAGAGACCACCACCACCACCACCGCCACCACCGCTATGCTGTGGCCCGCGAGCCTGACTCAGGGAAACGTGTTATAAAGTCATCGGGCCGTGTGCGCGTGTTGGCAGTACGTTCAGGAGTCCTTAGGGGTGAAGGCAATGGTGAACGCCGTGTAAGGGAGGGAGGGAGGCGGACGGCGTGACCAAGGCAGCAGCTGGGACCGATGCAGTTCATGATTCCTCTTATTTGTGATGCATTCTGGTCCTTCTTCTTCTTCTTCTTCTTCTTCTTCTTCTTCTTCTTCTTCTTCTTCTTCTTCTGCTTCTTCTTCGTCTCCTTTTTCATCGTCTTCTTCTTCTTCTCGCTCTTCTTTTCTTTGTCTATCTTTATTGTCTCGAGAAGGAGGAAGGAAAGGAAGAGGAGGAGGTGGAAGGGGAAGAAAAAGAAGAAACATTAGCAGCAACAGCAACAATAATAGCAGCAACAATAACAACAGCAATGCTCAAAAAAAAAAAAAAAGAGGGAAGAAGAAAAAGACGACAAACAAGAAGTCGAAGAAGAAGAAGAAGATGAAGAAGAAGAAAGTGAGGAAGAAGAAACAATAACAACAGGAACAACGACAACAAAATAAACAACAACAACAAAAACAACAACAAAAATAACAACAATAGCAGCAACTTCCATAAATTCGTATGTTTTAGTAGTTAGCTTCGTTAACGATTCTCTAATGACGGTGAGTGCTTAAGGAAGTTTGTTGTTGTTGTTGTTGTTGTTGTTGTTGTTGTTGTTGCTGTTGTTATTGCTGCTGGTTGTGGTGGTGGTGGTGGTGGTGGTGATGGTGTTCATCATCATATCATATCATCATATCATATCATCATCATCATCGTCATCATCATCATCATCATCATCATCATCATCATCATCTTTTTTACTTCTTCTTCTTCTCTTCCTCCTCCTCCTCCTCCTCCTCCTCCTCCTCCTCCTGCTTGTGCACCCTCTGTGTGACGCATAACGAATTGTCTTAAGCACCGATGTCCTAAGACCGTTGTGTGACACGTTCCCATGAAGGTAAGACAGGTATTACTTTATAATTTCCTCCTTATCTTTTGGCAGTTTGGTTAGGTGTTTAATAATCCTTAATGAAATGAGTGCTTGTCAAGTTGCGCCTTTTTATTCTCTTTATTTGAAGAAGGTATGACTTGCTACTCAGTGATTCCTCTCCTGTGAATGTTTTAGTTAATTCGTGGAGTTATTTTTCTTTCATTATCTGTAAAATTACCTCGATTTGCATGTTTG
>NC_087164.1:21677422-21719922 GCF_035594125.1 Scylla paramamosain
TGGATAGGAATGACACATGGACAAATATGCGTTTTATACAAGAACCCCCTTTGTAAGCCCACCAGGTTCTTGTAGATTCCCTCATGTTCTTAAGCTATCATGTTCATTGCTACAAATCCAAATTGCGCATCCACTACATAACCACC
Source organism: Scylla paramamosain (assembly GCF_035594125.1). Lineage (NCBI taxonomy): Eukaryota > Metazoa > Arthropoda > Malacostraca > Decapoda > Portunidae > Scylla > Scylla paramamosain. Next base: position 21,677,569 of record NC_087164.1, read on the forward strand.
TAATCACCTTGTATAATGTCAGGCAGCTAAACTTCCGTTCTTAATTCATAGTGATCTAGCGCACGTCCCCCAGTAATAGGTCACAAGGCAAGTCAGGTAGATCATGCTGCTGGTGGGTGCTGTGTTCGAGGCTTCCCACCGCTCAAGTAGGTCCCAGGAAATGTGTTCTTGGCTGATGCTCGTAACGGAGGTCGCGCCACGATTGGTTTCTTGTCGAAGGGAAGATGGGACTTGAAAACATCCGCTGCCTGTAGTGTGTGTGTGTGTGTGTGTGTGTGTGTGTGTGTGTGTGTGTGTGTGTTGGGGATTGGGAGCCGTTAAGGTGGTGGGTCTCTTAGGCATGTTCAGTATTTTATTTATTTATTTATTTATTTGTTTATTTATTTATTTTTTGTGTGTGTGTGTGTGTTCGGAAATTGTGCGGTGAATGAATTTGGTTTTCCGAATGTTTGCCTTTATTTTTGTTGCGTTTTTCTTTTTCTCATTTGTTCATGTAATTTTGTCATCATATATTTCTCCTCATCCTTCTTCTCCTTCTCATACTACTTCATCATCATCATCATCATCATCATCATCATCATCATCTTCTTCTTCTTCTTCTTCTTCTTCTTCTTCTTCTTCTTCTTCTTCTTCTCTTCTTCTGCCTTCTTCCCATTCTCTCTCACGCCAACCCTTCCACCACATACCTAAAGTAACAAACAACTCTCATTTCCGTCTCTCACCTCGCTTACCATCACCACTTACCTAACCCGGCATTCCCCCTGCACCTCTATTACTGTACCCTCGTTCCCTGGGCACCACCACCTCCCTATTTACTCTCCTTCAGGAAATGCCAAATCTAATGACCTAACGGAGGTAATTCATGCACTGAGATAGAAAGAGGTTTGTTAATGTCCACACTCTCTCTCTCTCTCTCTCTAACGGTGTCTTTATGCATGGGAAGTTTTCATGGTGCTAAAAGTGAAGGAGCACATTTTAGAAGTAAGGGCTAGGATTTAAAATTATTGGATCTATAATGGTGGTGGTGGTGGTGCGTAGCTGAGAGAGAGAGAGAGAGAGAGAGAGAGAGAGAGAGAGAGAGAGAGAGAGAGAGAGAGAGAGAGAGAGAGAGAGAGAGAGAGATCTATGTAATTTTAGCAGTAATGACAGTGAGATGATGGTAGTAATAATAGTTGTCTTGTTGATGGTAATTCTGGTGATGGTTTTGATGATGGTGCTGATTGTGACGAAGGTGCTAATGATGATGATGGTGGTGGTGGTGGTGGTGGTGATTGTGAAGGAAATGAAGGTCTCAGAGCATAACTGCCTAATTAACAGGTTAATTATCTTTATAGTGAGGATGGGAAACTTTACAATGAGAGGTGGAAAATAAAGTAAGTAAAATATCCTTTGATTAAATAAATGATGAGATCGATTGTTCCGCAAAAAAAAAAAAAACAATAACAAGCTTAATCGAAAAACAAACTTGCAGAAAATGAGAAGAAAACAGAGGCGGGGAAGAAACGCTGGTTAATTATTATTACCAGGAATTTATTAGACTTGACTGGACTATATCATGATTTAAAAAGAGTAGAGTCCGGATATTATCAGTAGGTTAGGATAGATAAGTAGATATATTCATGGATGGATACATAGAGAGACTGACTTATGGATTAATTGAGAGATAAATAGATGGACAAATAGATAGATAGATAGATAGACAGATAGATAGATAGGTACTCGTAGGCAGAGAGAGAGAGAGAGAGAGAGAGAGAGAGAGAGAGAGAGAGAGAGAGAGAGAGAGAGAGAGAACATGGAAGAATGGGGTGTCATAATGGTGGTCGTGACAGGAGTGCTATGAAGTTGTTGCAGTGGTGGTGATGATAAAGAGGTGTACTTTGAGCGACTCATTGCCCAGGTTTTAGTCTCTCTCTCCCTTTTGCTTCTGGTGCTGGTGAAGGTGGTGGTGGTGGTGGTGGTAGTGGTCTTTACTTTTTTTATTCAAACAAATTAACAACAGGCTTAAAGTAACTCGTGTTTTATGTTGCTATTTAAAATGGGTGTACTTATATACGAAAAGAAGAAAATATATATAAAAAAAAAACTTATCCTACTATATGCAAAACCTTTAAACTGCTCCGGCCTTTCATTTGTTTACATTCAGTGCTTCGTAGAGAATGATCGCATGGATACTGAAAAAAAAAAAATAAATAAATAGAGAGAGAATAGATTAACTTCGTATTTCCTAAGGAACACAATTATTTAAGAGCTGGAGTATAATAGATATGAATGTCTAAAAAGTTGTTGACGATCATAGGAAAGAAATATCTAGCACTGAATGGATTAAAGGGGTATTTATTTTGCGTTTACTTTAATTTTTTCTAGTTGTTATTTATTTATTTATTTATTTATTTTTATTTTTTTTTTGTTTAGTGTGTCTTCTTCATTCGTAGCTTCAATTTGAGTTTTTATTCCCCCCCTCTCTCTCTCTCTCTCTCTCTCTCTCTCTCTCTCTCTCTCTCTCTCTCTCTCTCTCTCTCTCTCTCTCTCTCTCACCTCACGTTCTTCCTCTTTATCTCCTCTTATTATTCCGTGTCCTCCTTTCTCTTTGGCTTCACACTTCTCTTTTTTTCTCTCTCTCTCTCTCTCTCTCTCTCTCTCCTCTCTCTCTCTCTCTCTCTCTCTCTCTCTCTCTCTCTCTCTCTCTCTTGCATGCATTATATTCCAAACAGTTACTCTTTGTATATCTTTCTGTTTTTTTCTACATGTCTTTTCTTATTCTGTCATGTCTTGTCTTTTCATGTTTTATCTTTTCTTCACAGTTTAGTTTTTTTTTCTTCTTCTTCTTCCTCTCGGACTTGTACAGTTACATGCCTTTGGATTCTGCGCTTTTTTTTTTTTTTTCTTTTTGCTATTGACATTTTTTTTATTCTTCATCATCGCTTATGTTTTTGTTCCGGGCTGAGAGATGTGGGTCAGTGGGAAGGAGTGTGTTTTGCTGAGTATTCTCTGTTCTGTTGTCTTCTCGTCTCCTCTTGTCTCGTCTCGTCTCGTTAAATCTCGTCTCGTCTCGTCTTATCTCGTCTCTTCTCTTGTCTTCTCTTTTCTTCTCTTTTATTTATTCTTTTCGTTTTTTTTTCTTTTCTTCTCTTCTCTTCTCTTTTATTCGATTCTCTTCTCTTCTTTCTCTCCGGCAGGACTGAAATTACTAAGATATTGTCCAGTGAACTTAATTTTCGCTTCCCTCTTCCCATTCCAAATTCTAAAGGAAAAAAGAAAATTTGACACTCCCTTGAAGAATCCAGGAGAAAAGTATCACCTTGCCTGACGCCTTTATCAGTTGACTTTTTGTAGCTTTGTAGTGGCAGTGCCTCCCAGCCTTTTAATATCACTGTCATGAGTAGATACTGAAAGACAGCTAACCTAACCTTACCTAACCTAACCTAACCTTACCTAACCTAACCTCACCTAACCTAACCTAACTTATCAATCTCAAATAACTCTTTCATTACCAGAGACAATGTTCAGGCTTAATAAACTCACCAGTTATTAGTAAAGAATAAAGTAATTGATAGATATATAGGGAAGTAGTGAATGGGTGACTAAGAATTGATTTTTGACATCATCACAAGAAATACCAGTCTATTCTTAACCTTGCATTAGTATGAAGGATAAAGTCAAATCTGTGTCTTAGTACTGAAAGGATTAAGTGTGTGTGTGTGTGTGTGTGTGTGTGTGTGTGTGTGTGTATGTGTGTGTGTGTGACCAGCAGTGACTCGTGCAGGAGGTCATGGCGGCTTAGAGCACACGAGGAAAAGAGGTTAGAGTGATGGAGTTTTTTTTCCCTTGGGTCTATTTTTACTGTTATTTTTTATGACGATGGAAAAAAAAAATAAGCCCGTGGGAAAAAAGGACAAAAAGTGCCGAGAGGAGGAAAGTAAAAAAGGGATGCTGTGGTATTCTTTCTTTTTTCTTCTTTTCCTCCTCCTCCTCCTCCTCCTCCTCCTTCTCCTCTTCCTTCTATGTTTTTACGTCACTTCCTGTTCACCCTCTCTTTGAAAGCATCTCTGATCAGACAAACATTAAAGGTCACTAATACGAGACTAAAAGAGAATACACCATTGCTAATTAACTTATCCTCTTGCCTTGGTCGCATGAACTAACAATAAATCTACATACAGTACAAGAACTTTGACGTCGTGAGGTAGATACACAGAGGATTGTATGCAAATAAATATTGTACCTGTAGTTTTTAGCTTTGAAGAACATTGAAATACACAAGAACAGCCCAACGAGTATCAAATCTTACATTATGCTTGATTCTTCCACTTTCCTTCATTCCATTAAGTTTATTTAGGTATAGTTTCCAATACGTAATTCAGCTGCCATTCCCGTTGCTTTTTTGAGGAAGGTCTAGCTATGTGAAGAGTGTTGATATACAGAGGTGCAAAGGAAAATAGTTCAAAAAGAGAGTGTATACAAATGTTGCGAGGCATGTGTGTGTGGATGTAGGTCTGCTTTGAGTACTGGATGTGTTGGTATGTAGGGTCGACCTCCGTTGTGTGAAAAAAATCGTGCCTCGGTGTGTGTGTGTGTGTGTGTGTGTGTGTGTGTGTGTGTGTGTATGAGGGTGTGGTGGGCCTGTTGTGTGCCAGGTGGACTTAGTGATTGGTTTGTATGTTTATAGGAACGTTCATACACACACACACACACACACACACACACACACACACACACACACACACACACACACACACACAGACACACACACCGATACAGACATAGCCACTTTCCTTCAGTAATATTTCTCTTAAACAACAAAACATATAGATATTCACTTGTCCTTCCTTATTCCAACTTCAATAACTAGAGAGAGAGAGAGAGAGAGAGAGAGAGAGAGAGAGAGAGAGAGAGAGAGAGAGAGAGAGAGAGAGAGAGAGAGAGACGATAAAATAGTACACGAAAAAAAAAGGGTTTGCCACACAACGGTTCATCACAGTGCGGCACACGTCCAGCTGACTTAACCAAACAACCTCACGGTGAAGGCCAGGTTTGCTGCACCACCTTTACACCTCACACCACGCATCTCACACCACGCACACCTCTCGCTCACAGATCCCTGACGTGCGAGAGCAAACCTAACCTCTCCAGCCAACGCCCTTCCATCCACAGTCTTACCTCCCCCTGATGTAAGAGTGTAGTAGTATTTGCTGCCACGCCCACCTGTTGGCCTCACAAGTTTAACCTCAAGAGTCGAATTTAACCTCAAGTTTGTGTTCTTAAGCGCTTTGTTCTCTCATGGGTATTATTTTCAAAGGCGTCAGAGGTGATTAGTTGAATTCTTATGCTTAATTTCCTTCAAAAAATTACCGCAATAGTAGGATTTACCTTAAGCTTGTTCTCTTAAAATGGGTATTGTTTTCAAAGGCCAAAGAGATGATTTGTTCAATTCTTATGTTTATTTTCCTGCTGCTGATGCATAATCCCTGTTAAATTATCGCGCAAATCATAGACATCAGTGAATATCCCAATACTTGCATTAGAGCTTGTTAAAATTAGTCGAGATGAGACCGAAGTGTAACTTCAGGTGTGGTAGCGAGTGGCCAGACCAATACATCTCATTGACCGGGAAAAAAAAAAAAATGACACCAGGAAAAATAAATAAATAAAAAATGGAACGGGAGCGGTCACAGATTTTTGAATGTGTAAAATGGCGTATAGGCGATAGTAGTGTGTTAGGTTAGGTTATATTAGGTCAGATTTAGGTTAGGTTAGGTTAGACTTTTCTTTGTGTAATTTTTTTAATGCACGTTTTTTCACGCAATTTTTTTTTTTTTTTTGTGTTATTTTTTCCTGTTCTTTCATCATACTTTTTTTTTTCTTTCCCCTTTCTTTCGCACACCGCACCTCACCTGCTGAGTCCTGCACGAGACCCGTTGCGGTGTACCCGTAACCTGAAGGAGTTAATGAGATGTATCATGCACTGGTTTTCGAACAGCCGCGCTATTTCGTCTTAAACTCTGTATTAGTTCAGCTGCAGCCTCATGTAGGTCGGGGGTTCGACCACACACTTGGCTGCCTCAGTGGCCGGCAGACCGATTGGCCTGAAACTTGATCTGTCTGGCTTGTGGTCAGGAGCCTTCCTCTGCTGCGGTGTGTGCTGCTTTGCTTGCACAGGACGCGGGGTGAGCTCTGTTTGAATGCTCCCAAGAACCGTCCATTGCATGCCTGGATCTCTTCAATAATGTGCTGGGAGGAGGATCGAGCACTGCTGTTGCTTAATGCTGCTTAGAAGAGTCATCTGTCTGCTTGGGTCTTGTAAATATCGTATCTGGACACAGGGGTGAATACTGCTGCTAAATAATGTTAAGGACGTCATCTGAATGTCCGAATCTCAAGAATGTCACGGGTCACCCAGGCTGCCAGTACTGCCAAGTCATAACACACTGGCAAATCTGTGTTGGCCTTCATTGTATAATGATAATTATTTTCTTCTTCAAATATGAATTACCAGTATTTTCTTCGTCCGGTTTCTCTTTTCTGTTAAATAACCATTACCTCACTTGCAGTCTTCGATGTTTAATAAAAAAATAATAATTTATTCTTCAGATATAAGATACCAGTATCTTTTTCTTTGCGATTTTTCTCTGTGATATATCAAGTAACAAACACCTGAGAACAAAGCAAGACGCTGCAATACCCAGTGTTTACCTTTAAAGAGCCCTTCAGGTGTCCACTCTCGTCGCGGGCCGTACGGTGTACATACTCGTGTGTCTGTGGCCGGACACTTCACACGTCAGCCTCCACGCTGTACCTGTATGTGAAGTGGTGGTGAGAGGAAACACGGCTTAAACAAAAGTACTTTATTCTCTAACGTATCTGCCTCATCTCGTGTTTGCTTTCACCACGGCATCCACTCACTTGTCTACCCACTGCAGCCACCTCCGTGCTGAACAACCCGCGGTGAGAATGCTCTACATGCTCCTTCCTTCTTATACTTGAGCGTTTCCCGTTTTACCTCAACTCCTCAAACATGCTCGTGTGGAGGTTAGGTGTTTTTTCAGCTGTTTTCTTGAGTTTAGTGGTTGTTTACTTACGATTTTTGCATTATTAATCAGGAGAAAAGCACCCATGAGAATAAGATGGATCACGTTTAGTCTTTGAAAATATAATCCTGTTGGAAATTCATAGAGTTTAAGAATACTAGCCCTTGTGTGTTGTTTGGGTGTGAATGTTGCGACTCCAGGGATGAAGTGGGGAGTGGAAAGCGTCCATGTAAGGCAGGATTAAGATATAAGTTGGTTGAGGGATGCAGTTATTTTGATTTGATTTTTTCTGTGTACTGCCTCACTTGCTTAGGAGGGTCATTTCTGGGGAAAAAAGGTATTGTTTTTGCTATTACTGTTGGTGCTGTTGTTGTTGCTGTTGTTGCTACTACTACTACTACTACTACTACTACTACTACTACTACTACTACTACTACTACTACTACTACTACTACTGCTGCTGCTGCTGCTGCTGCTGCTGCTGCTGCTGCTGCTGCTGTTGTCGTTGTTGTTGTCGTTGTTATTGTTGTTGTTGTTGTTGTTGTTGTTATTGTGGTGGTGATGATGGTGGTGCTGATGGTGGTAGAGACACGCTGGTGATGGTGGTGACATTATTATTATTATTATTATTATTATTATTATTATTATTATTATTATTATTATTATTATCATCATTAATAGTAGCAGTAGAAAAAGAATGAGGAGCTAACGTAGCATTAGTATTATTAATATTGGTGTTGACAGTGGTGGTGGCGGCGGCAACAGAAGCAGTACCGGAGGCTACGTAAGAGTATTTCCGTACTGGAGGCGAATTGCGGTAAAGCATTCACCAAGTATATTGACTCAGCGCACAAAGGAAGTAGTACGTACAGGCCCGAGCAAAGCATGCTGAGCCGAGGCGAGGCGAACAACACAAGTGACAATGACGCAATAAAATCCCAACCTGTTGTCGGCGCGAACGGGACTTGAGTGACCCGGGTCCTGGAAGTGGAGAGGAAGGGCGACCACCGCTGGGTGAGGAAAGTCAACACCAGGGCAGCCACGACCTACAAAGTGAAGCCTCCTGCAGCCGGTGTGGTGGTGAGAGGGAGGCAAGCGGAGGCAGGAGAAGCGCCTCGCACACCTACCAGGACCCTCGGGCACGCGGGGGCACGTCTTACCAGCACCTCAACACCCTCATTGCGTATTTGGCGAACAAACTCTGCCCGACCCAGTGATCCAGAATCGAGCCTCGAGAGGATACAGGAGTAGCGGCGCGCCAGGGAAGTGTGGGTCTGCCAGGCTGGCTTGCCTCTCACAACAATAGGGAAGGATTCACGGCGCCAATCTCTGACACTGCAGGGGAGGCGTGAGAACAAGGGGGAGGAGGAGGAGGAGAAGGAGGAGGAGGAGGAGGAGGAGAATAAGACGAAAAAAAAAGAAAGGGGTAACAGTAGCAGCAGCAGAAGAAAAAGCAGACGAAGAAGAAGGAGAAGCAGGAGAAGAAGAAGCAGAAGAAAGGGAGGAGGAGGAGAAGGTGAAGGAAGAAGTAAAGGAACAATAGAAGAAGAAGAAGAAGAAAAAGAGTGGCGTGCTAAGCTTGCAAGTGTTACGAAAGTCTTGCGTGGCTGAGACAAGCTGCCTTACTTTGGATTTCGCAAAAGGTGTGATTTTCATGCCCTACTTGGTACGCCTTCGTGTGTCCGTCTGTTTAGCGTGTCATGACATGAGGGAAGGGCTAACACTTACCTTGGACAGAGGAGGAGGAGGAGGAGGAGGAGGAGGAGGAGGAGGAGGAGGAGGAACGTGTCGCCTCTCAGTGTCAAACTCAGAGCAGCTTCCTCCGTCTCCATTTCTCTGATCACGTCTCTTAAAACATAATTTTTTTTATATGAAAGAGTTCGTTGTCTTTTTTATCCATTTATGAGTACACCAAACATGTCTTTTTCCTCCAAAAGTACGCTAGTTGTCTTATTTTTTCTTCCAACTAAGAGTATACCAGACATAAGAACATAAGAAATAGGGGAAGCTGCAAGAAGCGACCAGGCTTACACGTGGCAGCCCCTGTAAGAAATATACCTACCTATTTCCACCTATCATCCCCATCCATAAATCCGTCTAATCTTCTCTTAAAGCTCCCTAATCTCTTAGCACTAACAACATGTCCTACTTTCTTCCATCTGAGAGTATATTAGACATGTTTTACTTTCTCACACCTAAGAAAATACCGACCATGTATTTTCCTACCATTTAAGAGTACACCAGACATATCTTTCCTTCCATTCAAATGTACATGAATATTTTTTTCTTTTTCACCTGTAAGTATACCAAACATATTCCGCTTCTACGAATTTCCTGTATGTTTAATGTCATTATATCGCTTAACGGAATAAGTAAAGGCCTCGGTGCAAAGAAAACAAAACAGTAGTATCTCTTAATGACTGGCATCTCCCTTGCTGTTAGCTTTCCCGGAGTCACATTGCACCGCCGCGGGCAATGTGGCGGGCTATACACCACATCACCTCTTATTATGAAAAACTCTGGGCTCCCCACAAGGAATAATTTTCAAACACCACAAAGATGATAAGTAGAAATCTCACTGGTGTCTTTCCCATCGATGGTGTAGGAACCTTTGGTAGATGAATGGAGAAGACTCAGTAATCAGGTTGTTAGCGTTGAGTCATTAGGGAGATTTAAAAAGATTAGACAAATATGGATGGGGATGATAGGTGAAAATAGGTAGATGCCACGTGTAGTCATGATGGATTCCTGCAGCTTCCCTTATTTTCTCATGGTCTTATTAAACTATCATTGTAGTCATGAAAACACCACATGAAACTCCAGTTATATTCACTACAGCGTGTTAAAAAGCAATGGATGATAAGACGCCGTACGTTTAATTAAGAATGATGTATTTACCTTTCCGTCTCAGCCTTTCACTGGTCAGACTTGGCAGTGCTCGTGAAGGTCTTCCATGTAGTGAACGCATCAGCTGACCTTGAAGGGAATATGCCAGAGGGCTCTTTGTAGGAGAAACCGTTGTGTTCGTTGACAGATGCATAGGCAGATAAATAAAGGGAATGAGAGGCTAAAAGTGAAGGCGGAAATGATGTTTACTTGCTGTGTTTGTTGCGTAAAGAAAGGTTCACAAATGTTTAATGGATTTTTTACTGAACTATTTTTTTTTTTTTTTTTGCGATACGTAAGGCAGGTGAAAATTAGTTGGGAAAATATTACGAAATTTTCAAGGCTTTTAGGGAGGAATGTGTTCTTTATTATTTTTCTCCTCGTTACTTCTACGCAAGACTAAAATCAGATGCGGGAATATAGTGGTAATCCTACGACCTATTCTACGTAATGTCCGGATGCCAAAAGAAAATGAGTTTGTGAATGAATAACTCTCATTACGTTACCACAAATATACTAAGTAAGGTTCAGTATATTACTAATTATTTCTTGTTACAGCATGCCAGTTTACAGCACTACTACAGTTCATCATTACGTGTTACATCTTTTCACTTTTCATCACTCATACCAAACATTCCTATTGTGTCACAGTACTCCACGGCACAACACTCATTAACTTACTCCAACATCACAACAGTCATATCACTCATTCCTATGTATTACAGCACTCCACGACACTATAATCATATAATTCAGTCCTACATGTTATATTGTTTTAAAGCATAACACTTATACAGTTTATTCTTACATCACAACAATCACTTCACAACACTAAACATATCTTTCGTTCCTACGTGTTACATTTCAAGCCACACGGTTCACAGTACAACAAACATGTACTCTACCACACTGACCTATTATATCCGACCGCTACACACAAACAAACACACACACACACATACACTGCATCACTCGCCCTCCTTTCAGTGATCGTCCGGCCCGCGGTTCTCGAGTGTGCGGTTAATAGTGACAAAACATTTACAGCCATGCATGGTGGACAGTTAGGCTTCATTCATGGCGCCTCGAACCCGTTAACTCGCCGCCTTAATTCTCTCTCTCTCTCTCTCTCTCTCTCTCTCTCTCTCTCTCTCTCTCTCTCTCTCTCTCTCTCTCTCTAAGCTTCAGATGCATAGTCATAATGAATCCTGCTGCTGCCTTGCTCTTTGGATTCTGTCTATATACCTGACGCACACACACACACACACACACACACACACACACACACACAGGTAATCAATCAACCCAAGTCACTAGTATTCGGAGGAAAATATTTGATACCAGTAATAGTATGAATCGTATGTATATTTAACTTGAAAAAAAAAAGAGAAAGAAAAGAAATGACATCTAATGGTTATTTATTTGCTAGCGTCTTTTTTTATGGTAGTGGATCTGTGATTTCAGGGATGAGTTAGTAGCGGATGAGTCTGTGGGAAAGATAGATGGGTCTGCAGGTGAACAATTAAAAAAAAAAAATACAGATACAAAATAGAAGTAGTAGTGGTAGTAGTAGTAGTAGTAGTAGTAGTAGTAGTAGTAGTAGTAGTAGTAGAAGTAATACCAGTAATAATAATAATAATAATACGTTTGTGCATAAAGCCGAAATATGCAAGATGAAATGGATAGATAAAAAAAAAAAAAGTGATTTTTTATATATAACGAAGAGTCCAGCATAGAGGAAATTAATTCCTGGACTGGAGATCATCTATAAGTCTATAAGTAATAAGTGATTTAAGTTGGACAGTGTAGTCGCGTACCAGATACTGCCTTGGATTATTTCAGGTGGAAAAACAGCTTCTGTGTACTGTGTGTGTGTGTGTGTGTGTGTGTGTGTGTGTGTGTGTGTGTGTGTAGGCAGAAACGCGCCATAAGTAACAAAACCTACAAGAGCAGCAGGAATAAGGCACTTGTGGCCGTGAGTCTCAGCAAACTTGCAGCTGTCAACCCGAGCATATATGGCGGCGGGGCGTCTTGGGTATTTGCGCCTTACAATCTTGTGTTTATCATCAAAACATTGGCATACTCACGGCAAACTTCTTGTACTGCGTGAAATAAATATGTCTAAGGGCCATATTGTGAAACACTTCTGCGCCGCAACCTCACTACTTTCAAAAGGCTCCAGTTGGTTACACTGTTTTTTTAGGATGTTTTTACGCTTCTAGAGACAGATTAACGAGATTTCTACATTATTAAGAGGAGAAACATTCTTGAGAACCCGGCTAAACACATCTGTGGCCTTTGAAAACAATCGTGATGAGAGAGCAAAGCGTTTCAGAATACGAGCCAGAATTATTAGTTGTCTTACCTCAGCGTGCGAGAATATTCGCAGCCTCAGCCGAGTAAACACCGGCGCGCAGCAGGTGTCTCGGGAGTGCGAAGAGCGCCCTGCTGAGCTGCGGGATGACCTGCTGGTGACTTGGCATTGTGGCGCTGCTTGGTGCTTTAGTGCTTTGGTGCCGGCATACTTCCCCAGGCAACTTTCAATAAAAGGACAGAGCTTTCTCGTCCCTAAGTAGTTCAGCAGGAACATTAGCGGAGATGCGGTGAAGTGAAGCAAACAAAACCATTCCTTTCCAAGCAGCTCGTCAAGCAGGCAGGTCAGGCGGCGCAAGGCAATCATGTATCGCCCCTCAGACACCGTCCACCCACCCACCCACTGACCCTTGCACGTCCCACTGGTGTTGCTAAAAGCTTGTGTTCAGTTGCAGCATCACTGGCCAGAACGAGAGCAGGAGTCAGAGCGTGCATGTGTACCTGTGTGTCATGTACAGCTAAGTAGTGGTGGTGATGGTGGTGGTGGTATTCAGGTGCCTGTAGTCTAGGTGCTGGGTGAGTTATGGACCTGCGTGTTATGGAGCTGAGGTAATAACGTCCACTCAGCGCGGCACCTGCACGTTTTGTTTGTAATATTTTGTTGGTAACATTTTGTACCTGATATTCTGTCGACAAGTTAAAGCATCGGAGGGTGAAATTAGACAAAATTGCATAAGATTACATTACTGTATTGTCATAAGTGTAGTTCGGTTTGTAGTCATTTTGGTTTTTATTCAAGTCTGGCTGTTTGGAAGACTTGTAGAAGCATCGGTGGTTCAGTGGTAGAATTCTCGCCTGCCACGCGGGAGGCCCGGGTTCGATTCCCGGCCGATGCACACTTTTAGAAAATTTTTAGGGGCTGTCTTGTGTCAGGATTCCCTTTTGTAGGTCAAGTAGCGATTTCTTTTTATGTTATTATTATTATTATTATTATTATTATTATTATTATTATTATTATTATTTTTAAGTTTGAACCTTTGATACTTTTTTTTTTTGCCGGGTTGGGGGTAATGAGCAAAGGAGACGAGTGGCAACAAGCGATTTATTTTTCTTTTCTTTGATTTTTTTTTCTTTAGCATATAGCTTTACTCATGAAAAGACAGCAAACAACAGTGGTCTATTGTTGCGAGCTCAGACAAGACTGCTTTTCTTTTTTAAATTAGTGATCACACTCATGTTGCCTTTTGGTGCTCTCTTATGCATCCGGTGTCGGTAAACGAGTCTGATATTGCGCTGGTTTTGTGGAGCTGGATGCACCTCCACACCCGCGGCAATGTTGTCTTGAGATGGGCACGGGTCTCCTATTTCATCAGTTCTCCTCCTTGTGGCCAATTTGTATATACGTGAGAGTCTTTTCACTTGTAGAGAGAGAGAGAGAGAGAGAAACCCACTCATCTCACTCACAGAAGAAAACCTACAGACGGAGAATCTTAAAAAAAAAAAAAAAAAATACTGACCAGTTTAGCATCGGCGGTGTCATTATGCCTCTCTCCTGAAACACTTGAAGCAGAGGAGGAAGAGTTCGAGGCTGGGTGGTGACGATAATAACACTGCCTGACATGACCATTCCAGCTTTTAAAAATCCATATTTCAAGCTAAGGAGGAGTTTGAGGCTGACTGATAATAATAGTGGTGCCTGAGGTGAACAAGACCCTCAAACCATAATTCTCGTACTTGGGGAGTCTTCTTAGCCCTCTTGGTTCTCCCTTCGAAACAGGCAGCAGGTAACCGGTCAGTAGGTAACGGGCTCAGACAGGCAATTACTCTATATTCTAGCATGTGGCGGCGGAGGCTTCAGTCAGTGCGCGTCACGCTTAAATGTCACCTTGATTGGCTGCTACTGATTGTCCGGGTGGGTGTCTGGGTGCAGGAATGTGTGAATGTGAGGGTGAGTGAGTGGCTGGATGGATGGACTAGTGTTCAGATGCGTAATTTTTTTTATTTATTTTTTATTGCACAGGGAAATAGACTAAGGGTGAAGACCATTACAAAGAAAAAAAATAAATAAATGCTGTGTTTGGGTGTCTGGATGGATGATTTGGTGTGTGGGTGTATGTAGGTTGAAGGAAATGGATGGTTATTTTGGTGTTTGGGTGTGTGGATGGGTATATGGGTAGGTGTTTGGATGTATGGATGGATATTTGGGTATGTATTTGGATGTATGGGGTGGGTGTCTGGTAGATGTTTGTGTGGCTATATTTGCAAGTGCTTGGGTGACTGTATGCGTCTGCGGATGGATGGATGAGTGAGTGTCTGAGTGAGTGAATGGATGAGAGTGTACGATTAGCTGGTGCACGAGTACGTATATCTGAGCGTATCCACGTAGTCATAATTCAAGTCACATAGGTTAGAATTACTGGACGAAGAGAAGCCTCACTGACATAATTACTGTTAACATATATCTTACCTTAACACACACGCGGTATTCAGAGGCAGGCAGTCATTATGCTGTTATTAAAATGTCATTACTATTTTGTCTTGATTTACGTATATTTTCCTTATAAGAATGCGTGTTACGTAGAGAGTGTCAGTGTAGTTTGAAATAAGATATGTACGATAATTTCCTTTCTTTCCTGTCTTCCTCCTTTCTTTCGTTCGTTCCTTTTCTTTCTTCTTTCTTTTTATGTACATTAAAATAGAAAACATGAAGGGCACATTAATGAAACCCTCTTATCATTCTCGGAACAACTTCGTTTCTTTCTTTTTTTCTTTCCATGTACTTAAAAAAAAAAAGACACACACACACACAAATACACACACACACACACGAAGAGTACAATTATGAAACTCCTCTGATAATTTTGGAAACTATGTCAGATATCCAGTGAGTTCCCCTTTGGTTACACTCCATTGAAGCAGACGTGTATGGGAGGACACCTTGGTCTGCCTCGAGTTAAGAGGAAAACGGGCGTGAGGTAATGGAATGCGTCCCACAGTATAGGCTCCAGAGAGGAACTAATTAGAGTGGGTGAGGTAAGCCTGTCTGAGGAAAGCGGTGCACCACAGCCATCACTTGCCACTTTATGCAGTACACTGAACAGTTATTGCTGTCTGGAGGTAACTTAAGAAAGAGAAATCAGCTGTGGTTTTGAAGTATTAAACAACATATTTCTTTTGGCGATAAAACAACACAAATTAAATTATTGTTTGTTGCATATATAAGCTTATGGAAAGTGAAAGAGTCTTCAGGTTGTTTCCTTACTTCCGGGTGACAAGGTTTCACTCATGAATTTTTTGCTTGTAAGAGATGATCTTCAGAAAGAGGAAACCAGTTCTTGTTCGGTTTTGGGAGGCAGTGCAATGCTGAGTAGGTTATTTCTGATGAGAAGTGAGCTTACGTAAGAGAAAACAGCTGCAGGATATTCTTTCATAGACGACATTAATGCATAGATTTAATTGATGCTGAATGAGGACAAGTCTAGAAAAAAGAAAGCTTGGAACAAAATGACACAAATAAGCTTTTTGATGAAATTACAAAAGTATTTATTACGTTATATTACATAATGTTTTTTTTTTTTTTTCAAAGAATAAACACAGCGTATGAATTAGCTAGATATATACATGATATGGACCTTACGTCTACGTTGATATTTACGTAACGTGATTCATTCATCGCATTTTGTAACCTGAATCGTGTACATGTGTGAAAAATATGTCGCAATACAGTTTTTTTTTTTTGGATAATATATATACGTATGCAGGAACAAAAGACGTATGAAAAATACCTCAGAATAAAAAAAAAAAAACACACAGGAAAAACAGCCCAATAAAACCATGAAATCTAATGTAACCAATTCACAACTTACCATTATTTTAATCAGCGCTCTGCCCCAGTCCAAATATTACATCAGTTCCCAGTGACTTCTTCTTTTGCCATTTTTTCCTTAGACATTACCTGAACATCTTTCCTTACCATTATTTTCTCGTAGCCACATTATCTCACCCGTGACATTCCTTTACAAGAACTGCCCGTCTGTTGTGACTCACGGGGCGACAATAGAGTGAGTGAGGGAGGAAGCGAGTCGGTCATTGGGTCTCTAGGAAGGCGAGGCGGTGGGCGAGGCAGGTTGTGAGAAAGTACGTGGCAGTAATGAGTGATTAGTATAAGTTATTTGTGTCTGGTTAAGTACTGAGTGGCCTGGAAGACGAATGGCTGCTGCACACACACACACACACACACACACACACACACACACACACACACACACACACACACACACACACACAGAGAGAGAGAGAGAGAGAGAGAGAGAGAGAGAGAGAGAGAGAGAGAGAGAGAGAGAGAGAGAGAGAGAGAGAGAGAGAGAATATTTGAAGTTCGTAATATGTAGATTGCGTGCAGCGCGAAAAAAAAATTATAAAAGGAAAAGAAAGTAAAAAGCGAAAGAAAAAAAAAGAAAAGCTAAGAAAAAAACTGGCATAACTTATGAAAATGTGTGGAACTTAAAGAAGGAAAGAGAGGTGGGAGGGATACAACACGAAATTTGAAAACACACACACACACACACACACACACACACACACACACACACACACACACACACACCTAAACCGTAAAAAAAAAAAAAAAATAATGCAGCAGAACAAAATGCTAAAAAAAAAAAAAAGGAAAAATTGTACATGAAGACATTGCAGAGGAGGATAAAAACGTTAAAGCTGACAGCATAAAGAATCTGAGCGACGTGTGGAGCGTAATGCGAGTGTTATGATAGTCTGGACCAGCTTGGTGTTATGTTCATGTCACGCCTGGGCCTCTCTTTCTCCTCCACCTCGTCCCCGGCCAGCCCCTGTCGAGTCGCTGCTACAGTTGCCTTTGTGACACACTCTGCTTCCTCGCTGCAGTCACGCCGTTGATTGCATTCATGTATTTCTCCGTTAGGAACAATTTTTGCTGCTCCAGTATTTGTATTATTTTCGTCGTTGTGTTGGGTTCGATAAATTATTTTTGCGTTGGTTTCTTTCATAATTCTGTGTTTAATTTTGTTTTCTGTTTTGTGTTTTTGTTTAAGTTGTCTGTTTTTCTTTTTATAGTATTTTCCTTTTTTTTCGTTTTTAGTAAAAAATAATAGATATACATTTTTCTAGTATTTTTTTTTTCTGAAATTAGTTTCTTTTTGTATCGTTTCAATTTCCTTTTTCTTTCATAGACTATTTATAATAATTACTTAAGCTGAATAACTAACTGACTGACTGACTAACTGACTGACTAACAAACAAACAAACAAACAAACAAACAAACAAAAAAACAAACAAACTAACTAACTAACCAATTAAACATTTTTAGGATATCTATTGTCATAATTTTTCTATATTTTCTACGAGATCGTTTCGTAACGCTGCTGAAATTGAGCAATAGAGTGCTAGCAGTGGATGTCTCCAAAGCACAGTTGCCCAGGACACTGACACCACATTCTACAAAATCGTTCAGGCAGAAAAGGAAAAAAAAAAGTATTAAGACATCTCAGGAAATAAATTGAGTTCCCTTTCTCAGTCCTCATACTTCTATTTTATTATCTGGGAACGGCATTTTGAGCGGAATTCCTTACCCATCTAATTTTTCCCCTGAACCGATTTTCTTGATATAAACTCCCTGAAAGGCACGAAGAAAAAAAAAATATATATGACAGCTGCTTCAGACCATCACATCTCCAGTTCTTGGGTCTTTGCGGTGCTGTTAGTAAGTTCATTAGTTCATATATTAATTACTGTTCCGTTTATGGACATGAAATTCACTTGGCTCTATGACATCACCACTTTGAGTAATTGCAAAATATGATATGTTAGGAGAATTAGTAATTAGTTTTATTCGTGTAGTGAAATAAACAATATTAATATGCAAAACAACATTGGACCGATACATGCATAAAATAGAAGAAAAACGTGAATATTAGCTATTACAAAGTCTAACAACAAATTTACGCTATAAACACTAATATTCACACACACACATACACACACACACACACACACACACACACACGAAAATTGTAAAATGCTCCGTTCTTTCATTAGGACTATAATTAAAGGCCACAGAGATGACTAGCTTGGTTCACACGGGTATTTCCTCTCCATTGAAGGTGCAGAGTGGTTGGCAAAATATCACTACAGTCATGAAAACATTCCTGAAAACTGCAGTAACTTCCACTAGAAGCTGGCAAAACTAGTTGAGATAAGGCGATGGAAGCTTCCAAAATGCTGTACACAGTTAGAACGGTTTCAAGAGTGTTTCTCGGTGTGTTGGCTGCACCCATAGCGCGGCGTGACACTGGCACTGACAAACGTCGCCTCGCACGCCGAAGGAAGAGGAATTCTGTGCGTGATGACAAGTGTATAACTCTGTCTCGTCGGTGGCGGCGTGACCCCCGGGCCCGCGGCGAATTACTGTAATGACATTTCTTAGAGTTACGGTCCTGGTGCACGGGTCATGAGATCTCTGTTTAGCGTCACTGGATGCTGTGCAGACTTCCCATGCTGGAGGGGGAAGCACCGGGGTGGCTGTTGACTGTTGAAATGAACGGTAATGTTCTCAGTATAAACATGTCGCGAAGAATGGTGAAGTCACAGTGTAAAGCAAGCTTTACTGTAAAATGCTGAGGGAGATAATAGCGTGAAGGAAAGGAAGAAAGCCGTGCCTGCTCTGCTTTCTTCGCTCAGCAAGCGTGGCATTTTTCCGAAGGCTGCCAGCGGGAGGTCGTCCACCCCGGGCTGGCAGCCCCGGAAAAAACTACAAGTCAATGTTGACAAACAGTATGTACCCTTGGACCGGCCGCCCCGTGGCCTTGGTATGTGATCCCCGTGTGTGTGTGTGTGTGTGTGTGTGTGTGTGTGTGTGTGTGTGTGTGTGTGTGTGGTGTGTTAACGTAAGGAGTCCTGCCAAGGAAATGAAAAAATGACAAAAAGAGAAAAAAGTACCATAAATAAATGCTCTGACTCCCCCGCCAAAAAAAAAAAAAAGAAAAAACTACAGGAAGAGAATCATAAAAAGAAGGAGAGAGAGAGAGAGAGAGAGAGAGAGAGAGAGAGAGAGAGAGAGAGAGAGAGAGAGAGAGAGAGAGAGAGAGAGAGAGAGAGAGAGAGAAACCGGTTTCATTTCGGTGTCCTTGATACTCATACAGTTCAAGTCGTAAGAAAGAGGAAAAATAGAAACAAGTCGAAAACAGGTAGGTGATTCCATTGTGTGTGTGTGTGTGTGTGTGTGTGTGTGTGTGTGTGTGTGTGTGTGTGTGTGTATGAGACACTTTATTTGGCGGCGACTTCTTTCCCCTACACGTGACCATCATCATCTCAGGTGTGCACTTCAGGAAATAAGGGAGTGTTTATCATATCAGGAAGGGGACGCCGTGGCAGGGGTGTGCTGTGGGTCACGGGCTGCCTGCGGGCTGGGCGGGGCGGGGCAGGGAGGGGCGGGGGTCAGCGATAATGGTAATAATGGAGGGAGAGAGGAGAGTGAATGGGAGTGATTACCTTCGTGGGGTGAACTGGAGGTCATGTGACGGAGAGATGGAGGTCACTGCTTATGTAAGTATGAGATGTGTGTGTGTGTGTGTGTGTGTGTGTGTGTATGTTTTCATCTTTAAGTCTTCACAGCATCACAAAGCAGGTCGAATAATCCCGTACGTAGGTTTGTTTATCCTTCACAAGACGCTTCCTGCATCCTTCCCTTTCCTTCTTGTCGACACCCACTTTCCTTGTCTTTTTTTTTTTGTTTTATTTAATTTTCATTGTTATCGTGCTTTCTTTCATCTCTGTTTGATTTTTCTATTTTCCTTTTTTTACTCCTGTGCATATTTGGTGTTTGTTTTATAATCTTATGTTTGCTTATGTCTTTCTTTACGTCATCTCTCTCTCTCTCTCTCTCTCTCTCTCTCTCTCTCTCTCTCTCTCTCTCTCTCTCTCTCTCTCTCTCTCTCTCTCTAACTGCTTTTAATTTTTGAAAGCGATAATTTGGCAGATCTTATTTTCCTTTATTTTTTGTTATTTATTTCTTTTCGTTGACAGTTTCCTTATATCGCACACACACACAAAAAAAGCTGATTTCCTTTTTTTCTCAGTTTTTATTATGATTTCAGTATCTTTACATAACATCTTTACATTCGCATCTGCACTGGTTCAGAGGACGCGTCTCCCCTTCCTGCTCACCTCACCTCACCTCGGTAAATGTAACCCGCGTGTGTTACTTCCCAGCGGGCGGCGCCTTATGACAACAAGACCCTAGCGAGGCCGTGACCTGCCTGCATGAGGTGGTGCGGGATGAGGTCTTCGGGAGGTGCTGTGGAAGTCTTAGTCACGCCCGTCCACCTCTCTCTCTCTCTCTCTCTCTCTCTCTCTCTCTCTCTCTCTCTCTCTCTCTCTCTCTCTCTCTATTCTTGCTCGTGTTTTCTTTGTTGTTGTTGTTGTTGTTGTTGTTATTGTTGTTGTTGTTGTTGTTGTTGTTGTTGTTTTTCTTTATTCTCTTCAAAATTTGTGTTTCTGTTCACTTTTTTACAAATTTCCTTGCTTCACATAACCCCTCTCTCCCCCCCCCCCTCTCTCTCTCTCTCTCTCTCTCTCTCTCTCTCTCTCTCTCTCTCTCTCTCTCTCTCTCTCTCTCTCGGTCCCAAGGAAATGACTAATCAGGTTTTATCTATTTTTTTTTTTTTTGTGTGTGTGGAAAGTTTTGTTTTATAATGGAGATTAATGTACTTCTTCCAACAATCAACACCATTTTTATGTAACTTACCAAATATATACTTATCTTTTTCCAAGGCTTATTAATAACCCCAATGTTATTTCCTCGAGAATTATACTGATTATTTTTTTTTCGTTTTAATCTGAGTTTCTGTGCACGCTTGCTAATTTTCTTTTCTTATCTCAAATCTCTCTCTCTCTCTCTCTCTCTCTCTCTCTCTCTCTCTCTCTCTCTCTCTCTCTCTCTCTCTCTCTCTCTCTCTCTCTCTCTCTCTCTCTCTCTCTCACAGGAACTGGATAAAAAGTGAAGCGTAAGGCAGTCATTTAACTCAGTCTCTCTCTGTGGTTCGATAAAACTGACAAAAATATTACCAGCGCTGCTCACCTTCATATTATTGTTATTACTGCAAAATCAGCGGTGAACTCAAACATGCCCCTCATTATCTTTCCCTGTTTTTATCATTTGTTATTAGTTTTTACTGAGAGAGAGAGAGAGAGAGAGAGAGAGAGAGAGAGAGAGAGAGAGAGAGAGAGAGAGAGAGAGAGAGAGAGAGAGAGAGAGAGACTTCACTCGTTGTTATTAGAAAATTTAAACGTTGAAATCTCTTGACTTAATTATTTTGACCCTAGGAAAAAAAAAAAAATAAATCGTTCATTCTTAACATGATGTGCTTGTTCATAAATGACAAGTATTCTCTAAAAATCAATCGCACGTTATACTATATATGAAACTATTAAACAGTATCGGTAAAAGAAGAAGAAAAAAAGATTCAAAGATAAAGCATAACAATAAAAAGTGCAACTCTTCTCTAGGGCAGTCACGAGTGGCAATAAGCTGCGTTCTGAAACAATGACCACACAGTGTCTATATAACCTACTTACAGTCTTGGTCAGAAGTCGAGGAACCTTTTACATTCATTTCCACCCTCCCCTGTTTTTTTTTTTTTTTTTTCCTTCAACATTAGCCCTTTAAACTGCTACGGTCGTCGTTTTTTTAACACGATTCTGTAAAGAGATATATCCATGGACACGTAAAGAGAAGAAAATGGGAGATTATTATTATTATTATTATTATTGTTATTATTATTATTGTTTAATTAGAGGTATGTAATATAAAATAAGTGCTCGTAAAGTTGTAGATGATCATAGGAACAGTTGCCCATCAGTGAAATAGTTAAGATCTGCTCAAAATCTCCTTACAAAACCTGATTATTGGTAGATTCTTAGATCAGAGACTTAACAATGAAGAAAAAACTACAAACACAGAGGAAGTGAGTGGTGTAAGGTACTCGACAACTGACCGTAGCTTCAAATTGATGTTATCTTTACCATTACACAAATACACTCAGAATTACCTCCTACGAAGCGTGTGGCTAACGGCTCCTACGTGATACATAATTTTAACGCGACGCAAACTGGAGCAGGAGTGTTAGAGTGTCAAGGAGTGGGTGAAAGAGTGAGTGATTTAGTGTGAGTGAGTGAGTAAGTGTGTTCCGCCTCCGCTCATTCGTTTTGGAGGGCTGAACAGCCTTTGCTACTCCTGCTGCGTCACCCACCCGCCGGCCGCGTCTCCGTCAGTGAGGCAGAGGCTCGGGGTCATGCGGGGCTGCTCAGAAGACGAATGTGAGGTGGGCGCTGCTGTAAGAGGCACAAAAATTAGTCAGTCACGAGATGAGTAAGAAAATGTGTGTGTGTGTGTGTGTGTGTGTGTGTGTGTGTGTGTGTGTGTGTGTGTGTGACCAGTGTAGGGAAGAAGGAAGTCAAGAGTCATGAGGTGTGTGTGTGTGTGTGTGTTTACCTAGTTACAATATACAAGGCCTAAGCTACAATCGTGTGGTCCAGTGATGTTATTTACTATAGAGAATTACTTGATAATCTCTGAAATAAAATGTTTTACCTTTCAAGAATGGTCTGTGAATACACTTATTGATAAAATGAGATGTAAGTGAACTGTGGAACTCTTACTAAGATTACGTTCCTTCTTGCAGATCGCCGCCTGGGCGTGAGTGTTACGCCACTGACTCACGTTTTCTTTGTTTTTGGTAAGGTACACTTGATTCTTACTTTCCTCACTTTCCTGACTTTCTTCCTTTCTCACGTGGCTTCTTTAATTCCCACTTAAAAAAAAAAAAAAGGAAAGAAAACTCGTAATGCATGTATGGAGCGCTGCCAGAACGAGGAGAGTTGTAAATGTGCTTAACTGAAAATAACAACACTGTCTTAAACAACAACAGATGAATCCATTGTTATTTGTGCAGTCATCCAGAGCTCGACGCAATTGCAGCTTATTTTCCTCGCTCTGGTAATGCTTCACGCCTGCACCACGAAGCACTGGTGGTGATTTTATTTATTTGTCTCTCCACGTGATCTGTTTTTATTTTTTCTCTTTCTTAGACTTATCTGCTTTCTCACGCTCGTCTTTGAATCGGTCACACTTTCAACATTCTTGGTTATGTTATGATGAGGTGTTAATTGATTTATTTTTCCATCTTCTCTTACTGTTCTTTTAGTTTTTGTTTATTTTGTTTTATTTTCTCTTGTCGTTGTTATTTTTTTCTGCTCTTCTCTTACTGTTTTTTTTTTAAGTTTTGTTTACCTTGTTTTTTTTCTTTCGTTGTAGTTCTTTTTTTTCTGTCCTCTTACTGTTCTTTTTTTTTTAGTTTTCTTTTATCTTATTTTCTTCTCCCACTTTGTAGTTATTTTTTTTCTCTCTCTCTCTCTCTCTCTCTCTCTCTCTCTCTCTCTCTCTCTCTCTCTCTCTCTCTCTCTCTCTCTCTCTCTCTCTCTCTCTCTCTCTCTCCTAATACTGTTCTGTTAGTGTTATCTACCATATTGTCTTTTCCCTCGTGGTAGCGGTATAAAATCTCGTTTATTTCCACATTATTCTATACATTTTTTGCCTTACTTCCTCTTCCATTGGCTCCATTTGACAGCGATGTTGTGGCGCCTTCCTTTTTTTTTTCCTTTTAATTAATCAATCATTCCATTCTTACCTCAGTATCAATTTTGTTCTACCTTCTTTTGTCACTCACTTGTTCTTCTGTGTTAGTATTAGCAGCTTCTCGTGTTAGCTTTCACATTTGTTTATTTATCTAACTGCATTCTTTTTCCTCCTTCCTTTGTCTCCTGATGGTGAATATTCTCCGCCTCATGATGGCGCCACAACCTTTACATGCGTTGGATTCTTCCTCATTCTTTTCATCGCTTTTTTTTTAATCACCAGTGCCCTTTCCCATAACTTCCTCCCACCCTATCTTGCTCCCTTCCCTTCGTTTCACGTTTTCTATTTTCTGCCCTTTAGATTTTTTTCTTTGCACACGTCTTTTCTCTTCCTTTCTTTTTGTCTCACTATTTTTTTCTTCGTCCTTCTCTTTTCTTCTTTGCTTCTATACCGTACGGTGTCTTCTTTCTTTCTTTCTACTTTATTTTTCCTTTTATTCCCTTTCTTTTCTCCGACTGGTTGTTTCGTTATTTATTTATTTATTTATTTATTTATTTATTTATTCTTTATATTTTCGTGTACTTAAATATTCTTCCATTCCTTTTTCTTCCGTATCATTTCTTTACAAATTCACTACTCTCTCTCTCTCTCTCTCTCTCTCTCTCTCTCTCTCTCTCTCTCTCTCTCTCTCTCTCTCTCTCTCTCAATAGCGTATCTTCGTGAATTACTGTGGGAGTCTGCGTGGGAGCTTGAGACGCGGGGTGAGTTCCGGTTGTGTCTGTGGGAGGAGCGGTCCGGGCGGAACTGTCTCAGGAAGCAGAATATCTATACGGTTATCTATACGGTTATTTATACAGTTAATGCCGCTTACAGGTCTGAGGAGGAACCGAGGAACTGTGATTGGAAGGGTAGGTGCGAGGAATCAGAGAGAGAGAGAGAGAGAGAGAGAGAGAGAGGAGGGGGGAGACGTGAGGATGAAATTAATTATGTTTCTCCCTGCACAAAAGAATAGAAGAAGAAAACGAAAGAGAAAGAAAACGGGAGTACATGAAGAGGTCACAAAGAGGTTACAGAGGTCGTAGAGAGAGAGAGAGAGAGAGAGAGAGAGAGAGGAGAGAGAGAGAGAGAGAGAGAGAGAGAGAGAGAGAGAGGGGAGGTTGGGGTATCTAGTGTGTGTGTGTAGTGGGAAAGTACCGAAAGATGGCAGAGTGAGGGTTCTTCATGGTCCGGGGCAGGTGGTGGTGGTGGTGGTGGTGGTGGCTAGCGGGTCCTTGCGGGGTCATCTCGTTCAGTGGAGTGTGTGAATGTGGTGGTGGTGGTGGTGGTGGTGGTGGTGTCTATAGGTGTTGTGGTATAGAGTACATGTGATGAACGGAAGATACCTTGAGATTCGGTGGTCTATATAGTTTTTTTTTTTTTTTTTGGTGTGTTCTTGATACAGTTAGTGGTGGTGGTGGTGGTAGTAGTAGTAGTAGTAGTAGTAGTAGTAGTAGTAGTAGTAGTAGTAGTAGCAGTAGTAGTAGTGCAACTATTACAATAACGACAACAGTGATAATGATAATAGTGACAGTGACAACAACAACAACAATAACAACATCAACAGCATCAACAACAACAACAACAACAACAACAACAACAACAACAACAACAACAACAACAACAACAACAACAACTATAATAGTAATAATGATAATAATAACAAGAACAACACCAGTACCCGCACTACTAACCACCACCACCACGACCACCACCACCACCACCACCACCACCACCACCACCACCACCACCATTATACCTCTTTATCTGTAAGCATGAACAGAGAGAGAGAGAGAGAGAGAGAGAGAGAGAGAGAGAGAGAGAGAGAGAGAGAGAGAGAGAGAGAGAGAGGAGAGAAACCGTTGATAATTTGAAGAAAGAAACGAAAGGAAAAAAAATAACATAGGCCTAATTAAAATCTATACGATAAGTGTAAAGAACCACTAACCTAAACAAAACCCTAATAAAAAAAACTTCACGCTGGAGTAGGTGTGGATGAGAACGAGGAAAGAAATATAGTTGTTGGGGAGGCGGCTTAAGATTATTCGTGGACCCGTGATACCTGCGTGTGTTAATAACGATGGAGGTGCGAAAAATCGTGTTTTGGAAATCCTGACGGTCATTGGAGCATGTGATGTGAGGCTCAGGTCCGTGTGTGTGTGTGTGTGTGTGTGTGCGCGCCGCTCTCTTTTGTATCTACCGCCTCTCTTCTCTCTTCTCAATGTGGCCAGCGGTGGTCATAAGTCATAAAATCCGTTATCGGTGCGAGAATGATATGTTTATTGCTGTAGTGGCTTTTCCAATGTCACGGTTGTGCTCTCTCTCTCTCTCTCTCTCTCTCTCTCTCTCTCTCTCTCTCTCTCTCTCTCTCTCTCTCCCGCGACGTTCATCTGTATAGCGAAAGGCAGATGGAGGGTACAAAGGGAGCGAGTTGTTGTGTTTGGTGAGGACAGTGCAAGGGACAAAAACAACTGGAGGAGATTCGTACATAGCGCCAATAGGGAAACGACGAAAGAAAAAGAAAAGTTAAGTATTACGTGTTGGGTGTAGTGTAGCTTACCACAAATAACCTCGTCAATTTGGACAACGAGAAGTATGCAGAGGTTACGAAAGGAGCGAGTGATGAAGTCTGTTAAGCATTGGGTGACTCGGCTTTCAAGATTAGACTGCGTAGGTTACCATTGAATAACCTCGTCAGTGTGGACAGAGAAAGGAGTCTTGAAAGTACAGGGGCAAGGAGTTGAGGCTCAGCGCTCAAGATTAGACGTAGCTTACCACAAATAACCTCATTAGGATCAATATATCAGGTAGTGTTATGTTTTTTTTCGTCTTTATTGGTGGACTTGGATCTGTTGTGTTCACTTAGTATATGATTATTTGGTTCCTTTCACTCAGCTACAGTTTTTGAAGATTTTTAGACACTTATCATTATACCATAGTCTAATAAAATTATATAGCCTAGATAAGACAAAAAAATTACATGTATTTCTGTAGCACTAAACCCCTTCTATATATGCTCGTGCCACTAAGTCCTCTACATGTATACGGGACCACTAACCCCCTACTTAGACTCATACTGGGACCACTAAGCCCTAAAGATTTATGCCACGATTCTATGAAGCTCTCTGAATGTATACCAGCATCGTTAGTTCCTCTGAATGTATACGAATATCATTGACTTCTCTTTGGATTTAAACTGGCGCCACTAACCACTCCGAATATACACCGGCGCCACTAAGCTCTACAGATTTATACCACGATTCCATTAAAACTTGTAAATGTGTACCGGACAAGATGACGCCTTACGGTTGCTGCAGCGCCATTATTAACCCTTATTACTGCTAATGACATTATGACACTTGCTGCTTCCCCTGACTTACCTTGCACGATTTACCGAAAGAAATTAAACTACATGCATGAAAATGTTGAAGCTACTCGATTATTCACTTTGCCGTTATTGTCTTTGGAAATTAATATATGATAATCAAAACTGTTCTTACTATGCTTGAGAGAGAGAGAGAGAGAGAGAGAGAGAGAGAGAGAGAGAGAGAGAGAGAGAGAGAGAGAGAGAATTTAAAGGGCTAAACAGATCAGTCAGAAGTCGATATCCTCTTTCAAACTATAACATTAACTTCCTCCATATTATTCTTACCACGCTCGAGGGAAAGCCACACCAGCCGAAAGAATTAACGGGTCAATCAAACAAGGGTGTGTCCGGAGGGTGTCTCGAGGGGGGAGTACTTACCCAGTAGCGGCAGTGGAAGGCGTGGCTCTTCGCTGTGTTGTGGGGGAGTTCTGAGAAAGTTTTGAAATACACCAGTTATCACCTACACCTGAGCTACCTTCAGTATGCAACCTTACCTGTAGACGCTGAGAAGTGAAGAACAGAAGAAGAAGAAGAAGAAGAAGAAGAAGTAGAAGAAGCAGAGGGTAATGCAGAAGAAGAGGAAGAAGAAGAGGAAGAAAAAAACAGATGGAAAAGAGGAAAGAAAGAAAGAAAGGAAGAAGAAGAAGAAGAAGAAGAAGAAGAAGAAGAAGAAGAAGAAGAAGAAGAAGAAGAAGAAGAAGAAGAAGAAGAAGAAGAAGATAAAAAGAATCTCACGTTATCACAGCAAACCATCTTCCTCCTCCTCCTCCTCCTCACACAGTACCAGGCCTCAGTAGCAGCGTGTGTCTATCTACCTAACGGGCTTCCGGCGTCGAAGTACTGCAAACAGCGAAGCCAAACAACGCTACGCTACACTATTTGTATTATAAAAACCATCACGAATTTAACATATCTTTCACCAGCTGTGTGTGTGTGTGTGTGTGTGTGTGTGTGTGTGTGTGTGTGTGTTAATAGTAATAGCGGTAATAGTCGTCTCATTATTGTGATTTTTTGGTGTGTGTGTTATTGTGACGCCTTTGACTTAAAAACAGCGACAGCAACAATGATAATAACAATACGAGTAGTAGTAGTAGTAGTAGTAGTAGTAGTAGTAGTAGTAGATGCACTCGAGTATAGAGTAATGTACTACTGCCCTATTCGCCTCTCTCTCTCTCTCTCTCTCTCTCTCTCTCTCTCTCTCTCTCTCTCTCTCTCTCTCTCTCTCTCTCTCTCTCTCTCTCTCGTCCCGTTTTCTCACATTATTTTTTTTCTTTTCTCTTCTTTCCCCACTTTCCTTTATCTTTTTTCTAATTTTCTTTCCTTATTTTTTTTTTTTTATCTTCTCGTTCTTTTGCCTTGTCTCCAAATTTCTTTCTCTCATTCTCTTCCTGTTATTTCTCCTCACTTTTCCCTCCTATTATCTTTCCCTCTTCTCTCTTTCTCTCGTTTTTTTATTTGTCTTTCATTGCCGTTTCCATCTCTCGTTTTCTTTCTTTCCCTCTCTTTTTTCCTTTTCTCTTGGTTTCTTTTCCTCTTTTTTCCACTTTTATTGTCTCATTCTTTCTTTTCTCTTCCCCTCACTTGTCTTTGTTTTCCTCGTGTCTCCCTTTCTCTCTCCTGTTTCTTCTTTTTCTTTGTCCATTTCCCTATTTCTCATCCCCTTGTTTTTTCTCCCATGTTTCCTTTTTCGTTTCCTTTATTTCTCCTCTCTTTCCCCTCTTTTATTTTTCTCTCTCTTTTCTCTCTTTACCTTAACTTTTCTCTCATCGTTAACCTTAACTTTTCTCTCACTTGTGCTCACTCCTTCATTCGCTAAGGGAGAAAGGAAAGAGAGAAGAGGGAATGATAAGAGAGGAGAAAGGAGAAGCAACAGGAAGGGGGATGGGAGAAAGAGGTTAGGAGATAAGGGGAAAAGAATGAGATTTATTCATTCTTTCATTCATTCCTTTTTTTTTTTGTGCTTCGTTGCTTTTTTTTCAGTCTGTCATTCACTCACTCACTCACTCACTCACATAAATTTAATCGAATCAACTCCTTTCACTCCTCACTCCCTCCTTCCTTCAGTCAGAAACCACAGCATTCTCTAACCTTTCTTCCCTTCCCTTCCCTTCCCTTAACCCTTCTTCCATTCATCCATCCTACGTAACATTACATCTCCTAAACTTCCTCATTTGTTTTCATCCTTCCTTGCACGTTTTTCCCTCTCCTATCTCTCTTTCGTCTTCCTTCCGTCTATCCTACATTATCCCCTCCCTTTCTCGTTCTGTACTTCCATCTCTCCTTTTTCCTTCTCACCTCCTTTCTTCCTTTCTTCCTCCTTTCTTCCTCCGACCCTCCTTACCTCCTTACCTCCTTCCCGTTTCCTCCTTCCCTCCTTCCCTCCTCACACCCAAGTTGTAATTAGAACATTTGACAGGTTTATTTATTTTTTTGTTGCCCCTCTGTTCCCGCCGGCCCGCCTTTGAGGATTGGGGAGCGTGCGTCACCCTTCCCCTGCTGCTGTGTCACGCTCACGCCCCTCACGATGCCTACAGCAAGAGGAGGAGGAGGAGGAGGAGGAGGAGGAGGAGGAGGAGGAGGAGGAGGAGGAGTAATTTAAGGGTCAGTTTATTGTTGTTCTGTTTCTTGGAGAAGGAGGAGAGAGAAAAAAAAAGAGGATAACGAGTAGGAGGAGGAGGAGAAGGAGGAGGAGGAGGAGGATTTAAAGGATCAGTTTATGGCTGGTCTATTTTTGGAGCTGGAGGTGGAGGAAGAAGAAGAGGAAGACAAGTAGGAGAAGGAAGAAAGGTTAGGTTAGGTTGAGGTGGTTGTGGTGATGTGAGTAAAAGAAGAAGGAAGGAAGAGGAAGAAGAGGAGAACCAGGAGGATAAGTGGAATTTAAATGGCTGCTCAGTTTAAGTTGGTATTATCATTTCTATATTATTTCGAACGTTATTTTTTTTTTATTATTTTATTTATTTATTTATTTATTTATTTTTTTGCAACTTATTCGTATCAGCGTAATGTCTTATAATCATTTGTTTCCGTCTGCATTCACTCATCTTGGTCCATTTCACGTTTATTTCTGGTTATATGTTAATTATTTTCACGTTTATCTTCAGAAATCAGGCCTAATCGTTTTATTGCCATCGTGTGCGCGTGAGAGAGAGAGAGAGAGAGAGAGAGAGAGAGAGAGAGAGAGAGAGAGAGAGAGAGAGAGAGAGAGAGAGCACATGTTTCAGTGAGTCATGGTGCTGGAAGGGGCGAGGAAGTGGTTGGAGTTGGGGGGGGGTACGAAAGCTGTGTTGGTGGTGGTGATGGTGGTGGTGGTGGTGGTGGTGGTGGTGGTGGTGGCGGAGACTAATATTAGCGGTATTGATATTGATTTTCCTCTTTAACTACTGTGTGAGGAAGGGAGGAAGGGAGGGAGGTAGTGAGGATGATTGAAGTAGTGATGTTGATGGTTGGTGGTGATATTGGCGGACACTGTAGTATTAGCGGTATTGATATTGCTCTTCCTTAACTGTTACGTGAGGGAGAAGGAAGGAAGAGCAGTGGTGGTGGTGGGTAGTGGTGGTGGTGGTGGTGGTGGTGGTGGTGGAGGAGGAAGAGGTTGATGGAGCATATACAATGGTGACCTCATCTTGGTTATGGTCATGAGAGGGGTGGTGACTTGAGCGGTGGTGGTGGTGGTTGTGGTGGTGGTGGTGGTGGTGGTGGTGAGGGTGATAGTGAAGAATACAGAATGCATTGTGTAGAAAACAGCTTAGAAAATGGGATACTCGTGAATATTTATACTTATATATTCATACTTATATGCTGTATCAGTATTTGCCTGCACAACTGCCCAACGTATTGATGTCATCTAATACATAATATTTAACTCTTTTGATGCTGTACAATTTTTCTCATTATCTCCATCAACTTTCTAGACGCTGTTTTTCTCCACTACAGCCTCTTGAATAGTTCTGTAACCTTAAAAAAAATGCAAAACTAACCTATTCTTTCTTTTTTCTGTGACCAACTAAAAAAAAAAAATGCAAAACTAACCTATTCTTTCTTTTTTCTGTGTCCAAGCAAGTGATTTTCCTTTCCACAGTGCTCTGAATGTCAATAAAAATTACTATAACAGTCAAAGAGTTAATACCGAAGATCACTCACGTACAAGTAACCCAACTCAATAAATCCCCAGCTCTTGATTCTCTTGGGGCTCTTAATACAAAGCAGTACATTAGTTCATATACTTTACTTGATTTCCAGACACTAAATTTCACTGGTTATGACATCACTATTTTGAGAAACTGTATATGTAATTGATAAAGCCGTTACAGAGGACGGGACTGGAAATGTTGACACTGACAGGAAGGAAGCAGCTCGCCGGGAGGGCTTTCTGTTCTTGCCGTGGAGTTGATATGTACATTCTGAGTGTTTCTTGATGCTCTGCCTTTGTGTGTCGACGAGGCAAATAATGTCCGCATGATGGGAGGAACGTGCGGTGGAACTTATCACGTGCCTTCGAGAGAGTTGGTCTGATGTGATGTGTGTATGTGTGTGTGTGTGTGTGTTTACCGTTTGCAAGCACTAATGGCAGCAGTAGCGACGATGAAGGTTGTCTGGTTCGGATAAAAAGAATTCAGTTCACATTGGGGAAGGTCTATATGTCTTGCAGCAGCTACGAATATGTTAATTTTATGCGTTAAAATGAAATTCTCATACTCCTGGTGTTGTTTTCATAGGAACGGTCACCAAAATTTCGTATCTGGTGTTTGTCAAGATTTGTATGTTCTGTTGCAGAGGCTTCAAACAGACGGCCAGGTGACAGATGCGAAGAGAAGGCTGGGGGAAGACTTATGTATCCTGCACTGTAATCATAGAGGCTGATGATGATAAATATTACAAGAGGTAAAAGAATTTCACATACCAACAGACTTTTATGATGATGATGGTGATGATGATGATGATACTAATAATGATGATGATGATGATGATGACGATGAAAACGACTGGACCTGTCTGCCTGCACACACTCAAACGGTACACATCTTTTATAATTATAACGTCAAGTGCCCTGTGACTTTTCCGTAATTATTTCAGTGTCTTTTCGGTGCCCGGTCGTGTTTTCGTAACCTTAGTGCGTGACTGAACCTTTAAATCATCTTCGAAACAAAGCGCGATTGCTTGAGTCACGTTTGTCTTAATTCCAGACGTGCTGGGGGCGAGGGAGGGAGGGAGGGAGGGAGGGAGGGAGGGAGGGAGGGAAGGAGGAAGGGGAGGGGTTGGGAGACAGACTATTTCCTGTTCGTCTGCCGTTTGTTGAAATTGTTGAAAATTGTATTAGAACCAAGATTTTTTTATTTATATAACTTTTCTGAATCATCTAAAAACCGTCTAGCCGTCTTTCTGCGTTTTTTGTTTTTGTTTTGTTTTTATTGTGATTTTTACTCTGGTTTGGATTCTAAGTAAAATGTGCTGCAAGTTAAGAATACGATTTCGAAAGGCACCGCGGATAACAAAGTGAGCATGGGAGTAGGTTAAGCTAGGTTAAAAACTGTGTTAGAACCAAGAAGAGTATTAACTTTTATTTCTATTTACTTATTTATTCATTTATTTATTTTTCATCATATAAGAGGCTTCGTCTGATTGTCGTTTTACGTGTATTCTATTTTTTTTTTTTATATATACACATTTTGATTTTTCTCTGATTTGAATTCTAAATAAAATATGTATGTTAAGAATGCGATTTTTAAAGACCACCAGTAACAGAGGAAGGAACAGAGTAGCTTAAACATTCTATTGCTTGTACATAAGAACATAAGAACATAAGAATTAAGGGAAGCTGCAAGAAGCGACCAGGCTTACACATGGCAGTCCCTGTATGAAATATACCTACCTATTTCCACCCATGATCCCCATCCATAAACCCGTCTAATCTTCTCTTAAAGCTCCCTGATTATACTTGTACTTTTTACTTGTTTAAGAAATGTGTAGGTATACTTAGAATTGTCTTACTACCATTTATAGTCAGAGGGTTAATAGAGCTTGGTACGTATTTACTTTTTGCAATATTGTCATTGAATTCGATTCGTTTTCAGCATTTTATTTTGTTGATAGTGTCGAGTGATTGTCAATTTTTTTTTTTTCTGTTTTGGTTTTAGAAAGAGATTAATATTTTTTTTAACCCCGTTGCAATATTAGTGAAATTCATGTTTGGGTTCATTTTCTGGTTAAATTGTCTGATTTAATATTTTTTTTTTTATCGGATGTTTTCTTAATAACCACTTGAAATTTTCTTGATCACAATTGGTTTTATCGTTCGGTTTTGGTTATATTGGTCTTTTTTATATATTAGTTTTAAAGACTGGCATTTTTTCGATAGCCAGTTTGCAAAATCATGACTTAATTTGTACTTCCG
Source organism: Scylla paramamosain (assembly GCF_035594125.1). Lineage (NCBI taxonomy): Eukaryota > Metazoa > Arthropoda > Malacostraca > Decapoda > Portunidae > Scylla > Scylla paramamosain. Next base: position 21,711,252 of record NC_087164.1, read on the forward strand.
GTAGTTTACTGAAATTATTTTGGTGCTGAATATATTTTGATAAACTCTGAAAAAAAAAAAAAAAGAAATTCGGGTTTGAAATCGTCTTTTGTTGAAATTGTCTTCATTTTGCGACTTACTATACTTTAGTTTCAATGGCAGACATCTTCCTAGTAACTTCCATAATGCAATCACTAAATTACTGTTGGCGCGAGTGACTTGTTTCCTGAGGGGTTTCTGAAAGGTGGCGCCGTTTTTTCGTTGGTCTTGGTATATAATTTCACATATAAAACCAGACATTTTCCTGATAACCTCTTTGCAGTGTTGTCATTAAATTCATGTCTGCAGAGTGACGCATTTCCGGAGAGTGTGCTGGCAGTGGTGGTGGTGGTGGTGGTGGTAGAGGCAGGTATAGGTGGTAACAGTAGCTGGCTTTATAAGTATACTGATGGTGATAAATGAGGAGAGAGTTCTGTATTTACTATGCTGTCTTTTACTAAATCTGTCAAAGTATTTATTTATTTATTTTTTGATCGAAGACAGGTGAACGCGAAAACACAACCGCTGACTGATGCTTTTACCCGCTGATTGATCGACGTGCCCTTGTCTTGCTTTGGAACACTCAACAAACACGTATTTATATCAAAACCATACTTGATAATGAGGTACTGGATTACACTTCGTATACAAACGGAAATAATCTTGGTATCTCATAATTGGTTTCGGTAAGAGGAGAATAAATTTACTACACATATAAAAGCTGGAAATACGTCAGTGGCAGTGTTACTATGTTCACGTATTCTCAGTAGACAATAATACTACGACATTGTTGATGATAAGAGAGGAATTGCTTGCATCTCCTACGTCTCTTCAGATATAACAGTGTAGCTTATCACAGTCACCTTGATAAGTACCTCTACTTGGGTATGTGCCTCCTTTGTGTTCCTTCGTGATGCTGGTGGTCGAAGTGCAAGTGTAGATGATTACTTTGGTGTTGGAAAGTGATGATGGTGGTGGTGGTGGTGGTGGTGGTAAGCGGTGAGGGCACATTTTGGTGGTGAGTGATGGTGGTGTTGGTGGTGGAATTGACGGAGATTATCGCTGCATCCACCACCACCACCACCACCACCACCACCACCACCACCACTACTACTACTACTACTACTACTACTACTACTACTACTACTACTACTATCACCACTATCCCAGCACAACCAGCGTGTCTCCCACAACATAATAAAGGAAGACATTACCCACCACCACCACCACCACCACCACCATTCCCAGCCCTGCTATATAAAAAGTACCGCTGGTGGTGGTGAATCCCTCCTCCTCCTCCTCCTCCTCCTCCTCCTCCTCCATCCCACACTTCCGCTACTTGCTCGCCTCGCATCCACCACTTTCATCATCCCACGTGCACAAACACACACACACACACACACACACACACACACACACACACACACACACACACACACACACACACACACACACACACACACACACACACACACACAGGTGGACCAGTGTTTTACCGGAAGCTAGATTTGAGTTAGCTCATTAAAGAAAGGAACAGTAAGAGAGAGAGAGAGAGAGAGAGAGAGAGAGGGGGGGGGGGGAGCACGTAAAGAATGCATAGTCGTATAACATAACACCGCAACTGAAAGCCATTATCCATTTATTTGTATTTTGCCTCTTTCTCCGCTCATCAAAGTCCTTATAATGCTGAATTTCGTAACGGTGCTGTAGGCCAAGAACACGAAAAAAAAGAGAAATACTGATCATAACTAAATCAGTCGATAAATGAAAAAAAAAGAAAAATTGAATAGATTAATATGTAAACGGATGAATCAAACAGGAAAATATAAAAGTGAATAGAGGAATATGGAAGGTGATGGAGCGCATAAACAAAGATAAATTTTGGCCTTTTTTTGCAGCATTACCAAGACACAAGTGAGTAGAAGGGACGACTTGCCGGGTACTGAGATATGACAAGCATGGAGAACGCTATATTTACTCACATTATCTGTACTATGTGTTAATGCTGACATGAACGAGTTGGTTTAATCTTTTCTTTTTATTAATACCATGCAACTTTGATCCAAGCATCCCCACCGTCTAGTCAGCGAGTCGGGTTTCAGTGGTGGTCAGTCATTACGTGTTTCCTGAAGCTCTGAAGGTCACGTAGAATATTCCATAACAGTTTACAACATCAACGTCATCTTCATTCCAAGCAGGAAGTCACATACGAACGACGGAACTCTTCAGCTTCATCAGTTTGCCTCCACAACCTACACAGTCCAGACAGACTTGTTCCCGTCTGCTGTGCTGGTGTCGGCAGTAGCCCAAAATCAACAGAATTATTGGGTTTGCGGGACAGAGCTCCACCATCTCCGGAAACACTTGCATTGGCGTGTTGATCTCCACGCAGCCCCGCAGAGTGATGATGGCCAGTTAGTAAATTAATTAGTCAGGTAATCAATCAGTCATTCTATCTATATGTCTATCAATCTATCTATTATCAGTCTATATATCTATCTTTCTATCTGTCTATCTCTGTCTATCTATCTATCTATCTATTTATCTATTTATCTACCTACCTTCCTAATTATATATCTCACTTTGACGCCCTCTTATCACGTTTTATTTTAATGCATTTATATACAGATATTTTAATTTCCTCCTCTCTTCTTCCCCCTCCTCCTTCTCGTCATCATCTCATCACATCATGTACGTACTTAAGTAGTCAGGGGAACCGTCCGTGAGTCACGCACGGTGCTCTGAGGGAGGTGACGGTGGTGGGCGTGGGTAGCTTTGGGAGAGGAAGAGAAGGAGGTGCAGGAGGAGCGCGGGTGTAACGGTGCTCGCCTAGGTAACTGTGTGGGTGTGCGAGTGGGTGGTGACGGTACCGAGGAAGCTGTGAGTGAAACTGTAGAGGTGATGCAATGAGTGACGGAGAGAGAGGAGAGAGAAAGAGAGAGAGAGAGAGAGAGGGGACAGTACGTGTGATGGTCAGGGAAAGACACGAAAGACACAATGACCTGAAGATGTATGTGTGTGTACGTATGTGTGTGTAGAGACAAAAGTATGAACGGGAGCAGTGTATACCTAGTCATGCATGGTCTGGCCACCCCTCTCCTTGTATGTCTTTCACCTCCCCCCGCCTACAGAGGCATCACCATTTTTGCACCCCGAGACAATCTCCTCTGTAGGACCACCAAACAAGGCGTGTCGGCGGCGGCGTGCGGGGAGGGCCGGCTTGTAAGGGGCTCCTGTTGCTTTTAGTGCGAATGGACGTGTTCCTTCGCTGTCACTCACGCTGCCGCTAACGGAGGATGCAGCACGCTTCAGTGGACACACTACTGCGCTGCTTCCATGGGGTCTTCCTTCTCCTCCTCCTCCTCCTCCTCCTCCTCCTCCTCCTCCGCTACAAGGCCTCATCCCACCGCCCTCGCCCCCGTTACTTGCCCACTTAATTCACTCACCTCCAGCCTCCATACTACCTCTCCCTAATCATTCCCACCAGGCCGCGAACCGTGTGATTACTAGCTCAGGTGTGATAGGTGTGCACCACCACCACCACCACCACCACCACCACCACCACCACCGCCACTCCCACTATCACCATCACCTCCGCTATCACCATCACTATCACCGCTTCATCTCGGTTGTGTGAAAAAGGAAGTGCATAATCTCTTCTCGTTTTTTGGTCTCCTCATCATCTCTTGTGCTCTCATTTCCTCGTCTCTTCTTTTTGCTGTAGTTTGTTTTTTTCTCTTCTCTCTTCTGTTTTTGTCTTTCTCATTTTTTTTTGTCTATTTTCTGTTTTTTTTTATTTTTATTTTTTTTTAATATAGTTTTACATCGCCTTCCCTGCATTTCCATTTTTTCTTACGTTCCTTCCCTCTCACCTTCCCCTTGTTCTCTCTCTCTCTCTCTCTCTCTCTCTCTCTCTCTCTCTCTCTCTCTCTCTCTCTCTCTCTCTCTCTCTCTGATCCACTTCTTTTCATTTCCCCTTCCTTTATGCCGCTTTCTGTTTCGTTTCCCGTTTTTATTAATTCTTATGTCTTTCGCTCATCTGTTTCTTTCTTTCTTTTCTATTCCTCATTCTTATCGTTTCCTGTTGCGTGACTCAATTAGTGATTATAAAAATGCTTTCTCTATTCTTTGTTCCTTGTTTATTGTTTTCATCTGCATTTCGTTTTTTTTTTTTTCGTTGCGGTTGTTCTTCTCTTTTTGTTTGTTTATTTGCTTGTCTTGTCTTCTTACTTCTCTTTGCTTGCTTGCTTTCTTGTCTGTTGTCTCTCTCTCTCTCTCTCTCTCTCTCTCTCTCTCTCTCTCTCTCACACACACACACACACACACACACACACACACACACACACACACACACACACACACACACACACACACACACACACACACACACACAAGGGGATGCCTCGTGGTCAGCCAAGGAAGGCGAGAAGAAAGAATAGAAACGTGCTTGAGGACACATGCTTGCTGCCATATTTCTCTCTCTCTCTCTCTCTCTCTCTCTCTCTCTCTCTCTCTCTCTCTCTCTCTCTCTCTCTCTAGTCAAATGATCAGTACATACATAAAAATTATCCTTATTTTCTTATTCTTGCCTGTTTTCTTCAGTATCATTTACTAATAATATGTTTTGCTTTCGTTCCACTTTTTGCTTTTATCAGTTTTCACAAGGGATTTTTTTTTGTTCTTGTTTTTATTGAGATTTCGCCTTTTTCTTCAGTTTTCAGGTGTCCATTACTTTTTTTTTTTTTTTTTCTTTCTTTTCCATGTTTTTATGATTTTTTTTTTTCGTTGTTGCTTCGGCCGCATTTTTATCTTTCATTTTTCATTTTTCATTTTTTTTTTTTCCGGTCTTACATTAACAGTGATGTCCTTTTCTCGAGTCGTAGAGGACACATTTTAGCACCTCCGTATTGATGAATGTACTTTTACTTTTCTCTTTCCCTTTTTGTATCGGGAGTGGGTTTGTCTTTCCGTGGTTTTCAAGAGAGTTCACTTTGGCTTTCTTCGCTTTTTGCTTTTTTTGCCGCGTTGTAAGAGTGTCTCGGTTTTTTTAAGAGAGTTTATTTTCTTTTTTTGTTTTTTTTTTGGGGGGGTGGCTTTCTTTTTGAGACAGTTAACTTCTTTCTCTCTTTTATGCCAGATTTTACCTTTTTACGTTGTTTTCCAGAAAGACCATTTTTTTTCTTAATTTTCTTTTTGCATAGCCTTATTTATTTATTTACTTTTTTTTAAAGTTTTGTTTTTTCTCTTTTTGCATTTATCACAATTTTTGCCTCGGTTTCTAAGAGCTGACATTGTTTTTTTTTCTCTAGCTATTGGTCTGTTTTTGTCTCGTCTATTTTTTTTTTTCAAGAATACGCCTTTTACTTCCTCTTTTGGTGTTTTTTCTTTGCATCGCTTTATTTATTTATTTTTTCATTCAGTCAAGATAGTTCACAGTTTTCTCCTTCGCATTTACCGCATTTTTGCTTCAGAGTTTCCAAAAGAGCTTATATTTTTGTCACTAGCTATTACTGTCTTTTTGTCTCGTCTCATTTTTCACGAGTTCACTTTTTATTTCCCCGCTTGGTGCTTTGAGGCGCGCAGTTCACACGCAGCCGTGCCACTAGCGGTCCCTTGGTAACGCTCTCCCACAATCATCCCTGCAAAAGATCCTATCACAGTAAACGTACCACCTCTCATACTTTTCTTCCTCCCTCCATCTCGGTCTCCGCCTCTCTTTCTGTCTCGCTTTTTTTTACTGCGGCTTTCTTGCTTCTTCCTTCCCGGGGTTGTTCATTATTGTTGTTGTTGTTGATGACTGATGGTGTTGGTAGTGATGTATGTTATTGTTGTTGTTGTTATTGTTCTTTTTTTTTTTGTTGTTGTTGTTATTTGTTCAGGGTAGTCAACTTGTTTTTTTTTTTTTTTCTTTTTTGCTCCTTCATTAATAGTATTCCTTCTCCTCCTCCTCCTCCTCCTCCTCCTCCTCCTCCTCCTCCTCCCTTTCGTTTCGTCTCGCCCTGAGGTCCTCCCACCACCTTCGTGACCTCCTCCTCAGTAACGGTGCTTCTCTTAATGTTGAATCACCTTCATAAAATTCCAGATTCATTTTCCCGTCGCGCTGAATTTGAGTGAGAGCTGGAGAGAGAGAGAGAGAGAGAGAGAGAGAGAGAGAGAGAGAGAGAGAGAGAGAGAGAGAGAGAGAGAGAGAGAGAGAGAGAGAGAGAGAGAGAGAGAGAGAGAGAGAGAGAGAGAGAGAGAGATTTGATTTGCATCACTTATCTTCGAAATGAGGAAGAGACGGGAAGAGGCAAACAAAGACAATGCAAGTGGTGGGTGTTTTTTTTTTTCCTTTTTTTTTTTTGGGGTCGTGCGGGAATGCAAATCACTGCGAAGATCAAGTACTGCGTGGCGGGAAGTCAGGATGGAGGAGATGAGGAACCTGACGGAGGCCATGCAGGATGGTGAATGGGCAGAAACTGTGGGTGGTGAGGCGGAAGTTTGAGAAAAAAAGGTTTAAAACATTCATATTACGCTGTCACTCCCGAACAAAGTAATTTCAAGGTATCGTGTTACACTCATGCGTTTTGTGGTATAGTTAAGAACATAAGAACATAAGAAAATAAGGGAAGCTGCTTGAAGCCATCAGGTCTATACGTGGTAGTCCCTGTACGAAACATATTTACCTATTTCCACCTATCATCCTCATCCATTAATTTGTCTGTTCCTCTTTTAAGGCTCCCTAATGACTCAGCACTGACAACCTGATTACCACTCTATTTGATAATCAGTTCCTTCCTATCTTTTTTAAATCTAAGTTTAACAAGCTTGAACCTCTAATTTGGAGTCTTCTGACCTGCTGACACTCATGCAAAATCTAACAATTGATAAATTTCTCACCAAATGACACGGCTGAACCCTTTCATTGCGATACCAAATACTTAACACCACCAGAAGCAATACATGAGAACTTTATAAGCATCTAAAAGGAAGTTAAAGATGAAAAGAACAGATTTTGCAATTCCTACCCAGCTTAAATATTGGAGGTGACCTTAGAACAAGTAAAGATGTCTCAGAGTGATTAGTATTCAAGGAAAGATGTAACAAATAAAGGATTAAGATTGATGGGAGACATAAAACACAGTGGGAGTAAGACCAGGTTCATTGACTTCAGCCCATGACATTTGCAGGTGAAGTGTTGAGGTAAGACTAATTACTGGCCGAGGCGTGAGTGAGGCAAATTTCACGGGTCAGGGAGAGAGTGATGGTGAGGTCATTTTTTTTCACCTCGTGGCTCTGGTTCCCGCGGGCCACAGGGAAGCAGCGGCCCTGAACTGGGTTTCCTTGGGCGCCATTCACCCCGGGGGCTTGAAGCTTCACTGCATGTAACAGTATAGTATTATGCTCCAGTAGTGAACGACCTTCTTAAACTGTTCGACGGGAAAAAAAAAAAAAAACATAATGATACGATGATTCAGCGGATTTACAGACACACACACACACACACACACACACACACACACACACATTATATACACTTAAAATAGACACGTTTAGCTGTACAGATACAGATAAGTAGATAACAAGAAAGCTATTTTGACAAAGACAGGTATTAAAGTTGTAACTGTTACTAATATAATGCACTTGAGACAAACTTAACCATTGAGTAAGGCAATGAAAGTATTTTGCTCTCTCTCTCTCTCTCTCTCTCTCTCTCTCTCTCTCTCTCTCTCTCTGTAATAATAACACAGTGAAGAGCGTAGGTGATGGTTGGCAGGCTGTATAGGTGTCGGTGTGGTGCTGACGATGACGAGGCAGAGGGAGCCGTGTTGGTCACCAGGCGGGGCTGTTGCATGCTGCTCCAGGAAATACGATTGGCTTGGGGCGCTGAGGCTTTGCGGAATAGTCTTCATTCTCACTTTTTTTTTATAGCTTTCGCATGACTTGTGGATGACTTGCACCATGACGCGCGGTAGTGGGCGTTTCTGAAAGTTTGTAAATATGATTATAAACTGTATTTGTCGTGTGATGAAAAAAAAAAGAAAGATTGGATGAAAAAAAAAATAATAATACTAAACGGCGTGATGTCAGGATGTATTGAATTCTTGCAGTTGTCTTAGTGAGGGACGATACATAGGTTTTATTACTATTTTTAATGATTAATTAGTGAGTCTTTGTGAACGTTTATGTATTGGGTTATTAACTGTTTATTGTTTGACGATAAAAAACAAGAAAGAATGAAAAAAATAAATAAATAAACGCTATGATGTAAAAAAAAAATGTCAAATCACTGTAGATACTTTAATGAAGAAAATACAGTTCTTATAGTTTATGTATTGGGTTGTTAACTGTTAGTTGTTTGACGAAAAAAAGACGAGAAAGAATGAAAAAAAAAAGAAAAAACGCTGTGATACAAAAAAATTGTCAAATCACTGTAGATACTTTTGTGAAGAAAATACAGTGGTTATAGATTTTAATATTGATTTTCATTAGTAACATAAATTTGATATATGGGAATACTATGGCAGTTAACCATTTAAAAGTAAACAACAACAACAACAACAGTAATGCTAATGACGATAACATACACCTATTACATTATGATAAAAGCGTCAGCAGAGTGCCAAGAAGGAGAAGAAGAAGAAGAAGAAGAACCACTCCACGTATCTCAAAA